>NC_028640.1:5874086-5889926 GCF_001406875.1 Solanum pennellii
ACCGTCAGATATTCAATCTTCAGGCCCTCATCAAGATGATGACGAAGGAAAATCATAGCCTTCGCCTTATCTTGACTCGATGCTTCATTTCCCTGAGTAATAGTGGCATCAAGACCTTTAGCAGCCAAGTGAATCTCAGCATCGAGTACCCATGAAAGATAATTCTTTCCAGAAATATCTAATGCCACAAACTCAAGTTTGGATAAATTCGACATAATTAAAATTATGAGAGAATATGTGAATTAAATAAAAATATTTATATAATACCTTTGCGAGTAGCAATTTCGTGCTGATAACGTGTTGTAAAGAAAGCTCAGAATATAAGAAGAAAAAGACAAGAAGTATAAGATAGGGGAGATAATTTTCTTATTCAAGTGTGTCATACAATGGTGAATGATATCTCTATTTATAGTGTTGAGATATCATAGTCAAATGTCACCTTGAAATTTTACATAGTTATCATCAAGGTTCATATCACCTTGAAATCTTATCACATTGGAAACACTAACACATGAGTCCAATTAATTGTTGGATAACTCTAATGGATCATCCACATATATAATGGATTTACAACAAGTAAGTAGTACATATTATTTAATCAATGTTAAATTATCATGTGATGTATATAGAAGACGCATATTCTATATTTTATTGATATGATATATATACTGATATAATTTCTTAATTAAACGAAAAAGTCTTATTAGTTATTATTAGAATTGTAGTGTGGTAATTGAGCTTCATATATACTGAATTATTTGGGTACAAAATTACAATTATACTAGGCAAAATACACATATTTTTAATTATTGTACTAATACAATTATTATTTTAGTTTATAAGATATACAAGATGAAAAAGGTTGTTTAGGAATTTCAGTGTCATAAAAAAATGAGGGTCTTTTACTTAAACCCAATAAAGTATGGATAAGGTGATTTCGATTTTCCTTTATTCTTTGTAAATTGGTTCATTTTTAGAAATTATTTTTTCTTTGGAAAAATGTACTAGTACGAAATAAAATATTTTTTTACTCCTTTAGTTCATTCCTTTGTCCACTTTACTAAAAATAAATATTTATATTTATTTGTCTAATTATAGAAAATGTAAAATAATCTATCACTTGGTTTTAAAATTATTCTTACTACTATATTTATTTTTAATGCATTTTTTAAAATATAAATTTATTATATTCACATTAATACGATAAATTTCTTATTTTATTAATTATTTTCAAAGTCAAATATAAAGAAGTAAAATAAACAAAAGCGTACTCATTATTTGTTAGATTTTTGATATGATATTATTTCGATTGAGGTAAAACTTACTCGTATTAGGTGTTTATATCAATTCAATACATGTGCCATGTGTTTAAATTTATAATTTATTTTACTCAATCTTAATTAATTAACATGTGTTTTACTTAATTAAATCACACAAAAATAAAAGTTACATTAATTTAATATAAACATCGATACAAATAAATTTTTTCCTTTATATTGTTATGAAAAAAGAATAGATAAATTTGTATCTTTTTACTCAAATGGCTAGGAATAAATGAGTCCCTTCATTTCATGTCGTAATTCTATTAATTATACAAGAGTAAATTCTTATTTTAATCTACCATACTTTAGTGAATTAATAAAATAAATATATATTTACGAACTAATGTTAAATAAAAGAAGTTCGAGGTACATCGATACATTAAATATTTATTGATTGGTATCACATGTTTAGTGTAAATAATTTATTTATCATAAATTGAAATTAAAATATGAATAGATTAACGTCAAGTACACTTTTGAGGTGTATTTTTTAAGTATTATTTTTATATCTTTTTAATATCGTGTGTGATTTTTGTTGTATATTTTAAGATTTGATAGGATTTTCTTGATTATTTTGGTTCGTTTTTTTTCCCTTTATCGTTTCAAATCTAACAAATTGAATAATCAATTAAGTATAAATATGAAAACCAAAATTAAAGGACCATGTTTGTTGACCTAGAAATTGTGTATAGGAAGTTTCTTCTCTTGGGAGATGTTTGGTGTTTAGCAATGTACTCATGGCGTATACTAATTAGAGCAATTGCTAATATGTCTATGAAGGAGCCAAGACTTGAATAAGAATTGTGAGAGGTAATTTCGAACATTTTTAAATTGTGGTGGAGTTACATTAGAAATATTATCACGTTCATTTTTTCTTAGTGATAAATGTTTTGGCAAGACATTATCCAAGTGAATGTGTTGTAATTTATGTTATTCGTAAATGACGTAGTCTTAATTGACAAAATGTGCAATGAAGTTAATGATAGACTATATGCATGAAGACAAGCCTTAAAGTTTAAAGGTTTCAAGTTAAGTAGAAATAAAACATAGTACACAATATGGAACTTTAATGATGTAACACATAAGGAAGACGAGGAAGTGAACATCAATGAACAAGTCATATTCAATAGAAAAAATCTCAAGTATTTCGAGTCCATGAATAAGGTGACACGAAGATCAATGTTCATGTTGAACAACATATTAGAGTAGTGTACATGTGTGAATAAAGGCTCGTAGCCGAGGGTAGGTGCGATAAAAATGTGTAGCCAAGTTTTAATAAGTTATACACAGTGATGCTTAGACCAATGTTGTTATATGAGACATAGTGTTTCCGGTCAAGAACGTCCATTTCATGCTTAGGTGGATGTCTGATCATATTAAAAGAGAGATTATTAGTAACAAAGTTATACAGAGAAATATAAATGTATCTTTGATGGTCAACAAGATGAAGAAAGCGAGGTTGAAATGGTTCGAATATGTAAAGAAGAGGTGTGTGCATGCGCTATTAAGAAGGTGGGAGATGTTTGCTATAATTGGAGTTAAGAGAAGTCGAGTTAATATAAATGAGAACGTAAGGGAAGGAAGGGGAGGGAAAGTGACTTGAATGCGAGGTGATTAGACAGAAAATAACACATTTTCAATTTATTAAGGATATGATCCTAAATAAAAAAGTATGAAGGTCAATGATAAATGTAATATGACAACACATGTCCGTTTATTATCGCATCAACTTGTGAGAGTGGTAGGAGGTTAGCCTCTTCTTCGCTTCTCCTTATAAGTAGTATTATCAGTAATCATGTTATTTGCACATATTATTTTATCGTCTTATAGCACCCTATTACTTTTTTTTTTTGATTTAAATGTTTATTAGAAACAGTCTTTTTATTTCGAAAAACTCTACCTAAATTCACTAGCGAAATTACACTGACTATTTAAACTCGAAAGGATAAAAAATTGTGTATTGTATACTCAAGGGACTATTTTGAACTTACCCTAAAAAAATGATCCATTTTTGTCATTTTTTCAATTTTGTTAATCCTCCAAATTTGTAGCAAAAGAAAATAAAATATCTGAAGTGTTATCATCTCTGTAAGAGCAAAACAACAATGGCTTCCTCCTCAGCTTCTTCTTCTTCTTCAAATCTCTCTGCAATTTTCCCAAATTCTTCATCATTCAATTCCCAAATTACCCATCTATTCCCAATCCAATCTTCTTATTTCAGCAAAAATTACAGAAAAAATGCACTAAAATTTTCATCATTATCTTGCTCTGCAGCGAAACAACAAACTGGACCAGTGAAGAAACGTACATCTACCAATAATACTAAGAAGAAAAAGAAACCCATTTCCAATTTCGAAAGCGATGTTGAAGTTGAAGAAAAAGGGTTACAGTCTTCTGAGACGTACCATCCTTTGCCGCTACCTAAACCCCCAGCTGGGTTTGTTTTGGATGAGCAGGGTAGAGTTCTCATGGCTTCCAATAAGCGTATTGCTACAATCGTGAGTTTTTCTTTTACTGATATAAGCTGCTAAACTTTGGTTAATAGTATGCTATATGTGGAGTTTAAGTTTTATGCACGGATAGTCTGGTTACTTAGAAGCAAATTTCAGGTAAATATGTGCACTAACATGGGTCGATAGCTAAAGTACAAGGGGTGTTGTGGAAATAGATGAGATTGCTCCATCCTTAACGAGAAGTTTGGGATTGAGCTTGAAGTAGTGGTAGAGCTAAAATTTTCACTAAGTGGTTTTAAAATATGAAGAATTAAACATAAGGGGTTCGGCATCTAGTGTATATACATAAATAATAATTTTAACCGCGTATAAATAGTGTAATTTTCCATTGAAGTAGGTTTGGGTGAACACCCTTGGCCTTGCACGTAAGGGGTTCGGCATCTAGTGCATATACATAAAAAATAATTTAAACCATGTATCAATAGTGTAATTTCCATTGAAGTAGGTTTGGATGTCCTTGGCCCTATCTGACCTGAAGAATGGAAAAATCCCTGGTTGGGAGCCTCTGCCCTTTAATGGGCTCTATATGGTGAAAATCTAGATTAGTCGGGTACTTGGGCTAGTAGGTACTAGATATGAGATGATAACACAAAAAACATGGGTTGGTAACTAACACCAAAGTGGGTGTGGTGGGATGAATGAGAGTCTGCACCCTTAATGA
Source organism: Solanum pennellii (assembly GCF_001406875.1). Taxonomy (NCBI): domain Eukaryota; kingdom Viridiplantae; phylum Streptophyta; class Magnoliopsida; order Solanales; family Solanaceae; genus Solanum; species Solanum pennellii. The sequence continues at coordinate 5,878,583 of NC_028640.1, forward strand.
GACATCTTGGATTTGAGCTTGAAGAATGGAGAAATCCCTGCTAGGAGCCTCCACCCTTTAATGGGCTCTATATGGTGGGAATCAGGATTAGTTGGGCACTTAAAGGTTCTTGCTTCGACAAAAAACATGGGTCTGTACCTAGGAAAAGAGGAAGGATAACTTGTTGGTGCATGGTGAGTTGCAATGATGGTGTAAAAATTATTTAAATTGTTCAGTATATATAATATAAAAAATATATTTGGAAATGGCCGAATTATGTGACATAGTATCTGTTAGGGACAAAAATCTGTAGTAATGACACTATATCTATATGTTTATGTTCTGTGGCAGAAAGGGTGAAACGACGTGCTAGTAGAATATGCAGTCTCTTCTCTTATGCTTTTCAATGATAGGATAATACTGCAAATTATGGGAAGTTAAGAACTTGCAAATGACATAATGAATGGCTCTGAAGACTATTTGCATTACTTACATTAACTTACTTCCTTAGGGAATTGGACGAAGACCTTGAAGATCTCAATCCCTTGACATCGCTAATTGCGTGACCAGTAATTGGAAGTATTTGGGAATGATTTCCAGTATTAAAAAGAGAGGGTAGGAAAACACGTTTAATTGATCTAACCAGATAAGGGCAATTTCTGGATAATAATCAAGTAAAGTCATTATGGCCTTCAGTGTCTTCAATTAAACTGAAAAAAGGAGTATAATACACCTTGAATTCGGAGAAAACTCAACAAATAATTGCTACATTACATACCTTTGGCACTCCGTCAATATGAGAAATGCAAGAGTTCATTGACGGAAAAGACCTGATGACAGGGAACATAAAGACAGTTCTTTCTTTTTTGTCTTTCTTCCTTTATTTTTTCTTTTGAAGTAAGAGAAGTAAGAGAGTTCAGTCTGTCATGGTCAATCTAACTAAGGTCCTAGCAGAGTTCTCTGGTGAGGACAGTATTACATTTAAAAAAGCTCATCCCTTCTGAGGTCTTACAGGATTTAGTAGATTTTACAAAAGGGTGGAGAAAATGCATGTTTAACTGTGCTTGGTTTTTAATCTCCCAAAGTTGAAAGCATCTCTGTGGATACATAACAACGTCCATTACCTCTTAATGGGATTTCAATGTATGCAACCACCTAAGATGACTTCTATCATCTTCTCAAGTTTGACTTGTATGAGCAACTTCCTTACAAGTTCATGTGCTAGTCTATTTTCTTCTGTATTTTTCTCTATTTTATCTCCGTCAATTAATTTATCTAAAGGGCTCAAAAACAGGTTGATTCTACCAACAATTTCCCACTGGAATGTGTCATCAGGAGGGTTTTTAGAAGCACACGAGGAGATGAATGTCTATTACTTTGTCCTGTTGATATGTAAGTGAGGTTTGCAGCCATTATTTGATGTCTTTTCCTTTTTCTGGTGGTACATTAAATCAATGAAACTGTCTCTGCAGGCCTGTTCAGATCTTAAAGAGCACAAATGTCGAGGGGTGGTCTGCTGTATGTCTTAACTAAACTTGTTTTACCATTGTGTTTGTGGAACTGGAAACATTCTAGAGAGAATCTTGTTTGTCTATCTAATTTCTTTCTTAACAAATGATCTGTGTTCAAATGGAGTTAGGTCCAAAGTCCATATCTTAACATGGTATGAAAGCCAAACCCCTCAATCTACATTGTTGTGTTCCTCAATGTTGGGCCCCATAACCTGTGCTTCAGTTAAGTCCAAGCATGTGGGGGAGTGTTAAGTCCCACATTGGTTGGGTTATGTCTCCTTATATAATCCTGGACAATCCTCCCTGATGAGCTAGAGGTTGAGTTAAGCCCAAGGACCATATCTTAACACATCAAAATTTCCTGATGCTTTCTTTGTTCCAACAGTAACATGAGCTGGATGCCTTTCTTTGTTTGTTTAACTAAAAAATTCTGTTAGGGCTATTTCCATTATCTACTGGTGTTCCAATCTGTGAAAGAAGTCAGAATGCACGCATCTCTTAGAAATTAAAAAGAGAATAAGGAGCTATTACATATTGATATCATAATTAATTATTATCAATTTATATGACTGCTGTGTAGGTAAGCGATGAAGAAGTTGAAGCTATCCTACCCACTGCAGCCTATGCTCTAGCCAAGATACACATGCATCTGGTGTACAGTGGGTATAATCTCTAGAACTTCGATATTCATATCTGCTTTATCTAAAATAAAACTTCGATTGTCAAGCCTGGTTGTTTTTTAATCTCAATTATCTTCCTTGCATGTATCAAAATCTGATTTCTTTTCTGATATCATCTAGCTATTTCGTATCAGATTCTGTTACACAGCACGAGGAGGATGTTGCTACACAGAGGATGACATATTTGAATTTAGAACAGGCAAGGTTCTTGTCTTCATGAAGCTGCGTGTTACTGCCGTCATATTGTTACTACCTCCGGTCCAATTTAAATGTTGTTTAGCTTTCAAAGTTGGTCCAAAATAAGTGTGATGCAGGAAACCAAGAAGGCATTATTTTTTGATTTTTCTTGCAAATCTTCCTCTACTTTGATTTAAAAAGCCTTGGGAGAGATGAGGAGTAATTTGAATTTTGAAGAGATAAGAAGGGTAACTTAGTCAAATGACCCATATAGTTTTCTTAATGGTGTGTCAAAACTGTAAACGATATTAAACTGGACCTAGGGTGGTATTGCTGAAGCTTTTCCGACCTTTTCTTTGCGTTAAATGTTAGAATAAAATGCATATAAATCCATGCTAGATACTTTCTTCTTCTTGCTAAATCAATACTATAATTCATTGCCCTCTTGTTGTGCATTAGTCAATTGTAAAATTCCGACAGAAGATGAAGCATGACTTAGCACAGATGTCATTCTTACTTGCTGGCGCAACTTTTAACGTGCACTCATGGCAGTTATTATTCTAGAGGTTGTCTATTTAGTGATTTATCTGATAATGTGAACCTTAAGATGTCTGATGCTCCTATACTGATGAAGGGAACAAAAAGAGTGTTGCTGCTCATGGACAATTCACATGTGGTTATTAAAATTCGGATCTCTTAGACGATGATTAATGTTTTTGTTGTTCTTATACAAGCTGAGATGTTTGCAACAACATTCTAATAACTTTGTCAATATTATAATCCCTATGATTTTTTGGTTTTCTAGTCATTGGTAAATTGTGGATCTGATCAATTCTTTTGTATCTGATCTAGATCTGTCATTGTATGTTAGAATGAAGCTTGTTTGTTAATGTGCGTAATGTATCTTTTCTTTGTTCTGAAAAATATCGAAAGAATTCAATTCATTCTCAAGGTTGTTGGTTTTCAGATGATGGTGATGATGTAGATGGCTTGCCAAGTGAAGGAATAGAAATTACATGCTTCCACATGGTAAATTATCAATTGTCATTGTATTTAACGATCATTATTAACCTGAGATAATAATTGAACAATAATGTGTTGTCTGAACTTATGTACTTCAACTTGTGGACAACTACTGCAGTACTGCTCCTTTTTATTTGTCTTGATTGCTGGTAAAACCCATTTTATATCCCTTTGCTATATGTTGTATTCAGTAACCTTCAAATTTTTGAATTACTCTTCTGTTCAAATTAATGGTGGAACTTTCAACTCTCTTTATCGGTTCTATTGATATTTCAGTTGACAGATATTTTCTATTTTTATAAAACCATGTTAAGTGGGTCATTCTGTTCACTCTTCCAAGTCAGTTCTGATTCTTGTTGTCACTGTTCACATTTTTTTAATGAATTCCTAAGCAGCTCAAAAGCTGTCTTTGTGTCCCTCATCTTAAGCGGTTCGTTGCCAAAATATTATCTAATGTATCTTGTCTTGATATTGATTTCCTTACCACAGGATGGTTCCCACTATATGATTTATACACCTTCGGACCCACTTCTCTTTGTTGCAGTGAAGGTAAAGAGTCATCTCTCATTTGTATATAGAAGTTCTGCATTCATCCCTAATTCTAAAAGCTATTTCATCTTTTCTTATGTCCAGTATGCTTTGCCGGCCGGTTTCACCTCCTGTTATTTCACTTGTTTCAATTTTGATAATTTGCATTTTATTTTACCCTGCTCTTATAATTTTATGAAAATTCCTTTGTCTAACTTATTATTGCAGGGCAAAGATGGTCTATTGCAGATTGCTGACGATGTAAGTACTGAAATTCCCCTCATGGCCTGTTTATATCTTTTCATTTGCGACTTGTTGCTACAACTTTTTTTCCTTACTGACTACAGATACATGTATGAGTATTTATTATGTTCACACTTATTTTGAGCTTCATCCCACACTGATAAAGAACCCCCTTAGCTCCAACAAAAAGTTTTTTATCAGCAAGAAGTTGCGAATTGAAGGAAAACTTTTGTTAAAACAATAGAAGTGTAGGGAAGACGTTGGTGGCATTGTGACGGGTGATATTCTGTTTTTCTAACTTCTTAAGGAGAGAAGAGAGAAGCTAAGGTGGTGGTTGTGTGTGTGTGTGTAACAGTAAGTTTCTATTTAACATTTGTACAAAGTAAGAAGACCACCACTCGCAGAGTAAAACCGATAGAGAGAGAAAAGGTGATATAATGGCTGTAAAGGATGTTATCCTAAAAGGAACAGTGGGAAATAGTTGAAAGCTTTTCTGCAGATAAAGCACCGTAGCCTGTTGACATCACACTTACTTTCTTCAACAATGAAGGGTGATGGTATGAGGACAAATCGACAATACAAGCTCACCGTGAATAAACTTTCTTATGTAATAAAGCCCCAAATAAGGGTAAAGCAGAACCATCAAAGGTTACAGACTTGTTGAGTCTAGTAGCAAACGTTCATAAGATTATTATTGCTAAGGTTCTCTCGATAGATCAAAGAAGGTACTAGACAAGGCACCTCAACCTCTATGAAATCGGAACACATTTGTTGAAGGGTAGACGAATCTTAGATAAGGCATATGCTTTATTTAAGAAAGGTGCCATGAAACAAACGCTTAACAACAGAAATATGAATTTAACAGTCATAGGTATATTGCACCTGAGTGATTTCGCGTGCAGTCTCTGCTTCTTGACTGTACACTTCTCTCTTAGCTTGATTTTCCCAGTTAGAATATTATGTTACAATGTCTGTCTACTTCCCTTCAACAGGAACTCTTGGAAGACCCGGCCATCATCAGCGCCATAGACGAGGAGACTGAATTTAACGCCTTAGTGGTATGTACATTATGCTTTAGTTCACATATGCTACTCCCTCCGTTTAAAAAAGATTGCCTCTTTCCTTTTTCTGCAACTCTTTAGTTTCTACGTTTATTAGTTTAAGATCTCACAATATTCAGAAGTCTGTTACTTTCTTAAACTACGTGTCAAGTCAAAACCGGACAAACATTGAAATGGAGGGGAGTAAACTTCTTTTTTTCAACCACTGAATGTTCTAATTGATATCTCATTTTGCAGGAAGAAGAGGCTGCACTTCTTGAATCATTGTTGGGGGAAAGATGATCATTTATCTGAATTGCTTTAGGTTTTGATATTTTGGATATTCTTTGTTGTATTATATTTTGATTTGTGTATAGTTAAATTAATCTGCTAAACGGACTATTTTGTCCCTTGATCTACTCAATGACAAATGTAGCTTATTAGCTCGATGGGTTCAACTGGACCCAATATTTTGATACGGAATATAAATATATTTTTCTGCTCATTTCTAATTGCACTTATTTTTATGCGATGGACAAAAGTAAATTGTCTATGTAGTGGAATGGAATGTGGAATAACAGTTACGTATATTCACATTATCAAGATTAAGATATTTAATTAGAGAGAATAGACCCTTTTAAAGTTTCTAAGCAAGTATTACAGTAATAAATATTTGCTTATACTCTTCACATAGTTTGGTAGTTAATTTGGAAGTGTGTTGTGCAAATATTAATGTATAGATGAGCAATATTATGCTTGATAATTGATTAGGAAATATGTTATTAAAATGTGTATATAATTTAATCGGAAAAGGGCCTAAAATACCTTCAAAGTATTGAAAATGGTACAAAATTATCCTCCGTCCACCTATTGGCTCCAAAATATCCTTTCCACTCACCTATTGAGTCCAAAATACCCTTGTCATCCACCTTTTGGTTCAAAATTGACCACTTATTTAACGGTTTTATATATAAACTATTTAAATATGTTTTTAATACGTGACACTCAACTATTTGTTATAACTTAACTTATTAGTATAATTTATAAATCAATTCACTACCCACCCATTAATAATTAAACCCCTCTAAATTAATAAACCTATCACATTATTAATGCAACAACAAATTAGCTACTGCCAATTGAGTGTTTTTAAAAATTTGAGGCGAAAATATCTACAGAAGTAAATTATCATACATTCAAGTGTCTAAATAAAAATTATCGATAAACTTAAAAGTCTGACTATGTTCATCTTTATTATTCTTGCGTCTCAATTATGTGATGTAAGTTCATAGGTAACTTTTTTTCAAAATAATATACTAAGGTTTTAAAACAAATCATAATTTTTTATAAAATTATATTTAAAAAAAGTGCATGAATCAATTCGGGATGTATTACTTCTTTACCTTTAATCATAAATTTCTAATTCAATTTTAAAAGAAAGTGTCCTCGTAAATAAGCTGCTCAACCTAAATTTAATTGGGGCTTGATTCGGACTCGAATAATTTTGGATGTCATTTTCAGGAATCTATAATTTCATCGTGTTTTAGTAGTGTTTATGACGATTTTGATATTATAATTGGATTATTAATTGAGTGAGGTTTAGTTAGTAATGAGTGAGTAGTGGGTTAGTTTATAAATTATATTATGACCAATAGTTGAATGCCAAGTATTTTAAAAAATATATAAAGAGTTTAATTTTAAAACAATTAAAAAATGGTCAATTTTGAATCCAAAGGTGGATGAGAAGGGTATTTTGGAGCCAATAGGTGGATGAAAAGGGCATATTGGAGCCAATAGGTGGATGAAGGGTAATTTTGTACCATTTTCAATACTTTAAGGGTATTTTAGGCCCTTTTCCGTAATTTAATTAGGTGTTTGGCACCAATAATAGCTAATACATGTATAGCTGATGAAAAAATTTATGCATTCGTTTATTCATGATAGAAGGTGAAATAAGTATTACCTAAATTACCAACAAGGATTGTGTTAAGTACTTTTTCATCCTTAACTGAGGGGTCAGGGGTCTTGGGCTTGAGTTTTCTTGTGTATGGAGTCGCCTTTGTTATGGAGCCACTTTACTTTTAATGTGAAACTTTTCAGCGTGAATTCGAATTTAATCAGACTTCAATGTTGATATCGAACACTAAACGGGAAATTCAAAAAAAAAAAAGTATACGTGGCCCATTTATGACCACTCTTCCACCTTCCTTACTCTTAACGGGTCCCCATATTCTATTATTGTACCTCATAACCCGTTTCACAACTTGACCCGAACGGGTCAAACCCGTTAACCCGGAGAACAGAAAATCAAACAAGATAAAAAAATAGATAACAGAAACTCAAAAAGTGCTGAAGAACACTCAAACTCTGAGCTAAAATTCTTCAAATGCTATAAACAAAAATGGCGTTTTCTTCTTCATTTTGTACTTCAACTGTAACATATACATCACTATCAAGTTCTCAGTCATCAACATTTTTCACATATTTGAAACCATGCCCAATTCTATCTTCAACTTGTTTTCCGAATCGAAAACGGTTGAAATTTCGGTTTAGTATAAATGCTACTGCTACTATTGATTCACCTAATGGAGCTGTTGTTGCTGAAGCAGAAGAACCGGAAAAGAAACCCCAGAATAATTCTTTTGGTAGACAGTATTTTCCTCTAGCTGCTGTTGTTGGACAGGTATAATACACATTTGCTCTAATTTTTATGTTATGGCCCATTGCAGGGTGTCGGAATTTAGCTGAGGCGAATCTATGATTTCGAGAACATCGTAAAAATTGATATACTTGTTCCACTAGCTAAATAACTCAATATTGGAGAATCTTAGTAGCTTTGTTGGTTGACTACCTGAACTTTCACTTTGTTGCTGAGGTTCGATTTTCCACATGGTAATCCCCTCCACATTTCCCCTACCGCCCAAAAGAAAACTCAATATCCAACAATTGCACTGTTTAGACTTATATGACGAGTGCCAATATATAATATTATACCAATTTTAGAAAATATATACATAAAATACGTAGTTATTAAGGAGAAACCACAAGTTCATGTGCCCCATATTTTAGGTTATAAATTCGCCCTTGTTTAAATGGGGAGAGGATGTGGGGATTATATACAGTTGGGGCTCTCCCACCTTAATAACTAGCTTTTGGTGTGTGGTTCTCCTTGAGTTAATATTAGTCATAACTACCCACCATCATTTATGCCCACTGTTCCATGGATGCTTAAGCTGGTATTGCGGTGTTAGCCTGGGGAAAGAGCTACCTATTTGTGGAAGAGTGAAAGATACATAGTGTAGAGCCATCAAGGTTGATAGATGTGAGCTTGATGGTTTATTATGGTCCATTGCAAGGTATGGGACTTGAGTTCCACATCGGTTAAAATAGAGAGCTTATGTAGGGCTTATATAGCCTTGGGATCTCCCACCTTAATGGCTATCTTTTAGGGTGTGGTTCTCCCTAGGTTGATCATTTTAACTGTTTGCTACTTGCTTATATGAATAGATGCAGTACCTTTGATGTGTTAATAGAATAAATTTAGTACAAGATGATTTGAAATGAGCTATAATGAAGAAGTGAGGATTCATTTAGTGGAATCCTAACTTGTTTGAGACTGAAATGTCTAGTAGTAGTAGTGGTGGTTATAGAATATTACTTAGATAGATATTGGCACCCATGTCGGATCCTCCACTAATGTTGACACGCACCTGTCGACAGATCAAGCAATGTAGGACTTGTAGTGTATTAGCTACCGGTTCAACAGAATTCGTGAAAAACTTGTAAACAAATATTAAATTTTGAACATATAATTTTTGAAATTACTATAAGTTTATTGCTAAGAACCTTTTAAGGTTGAAACTATCAAGTTTAAATCTTAGAACCTCCTTTGGTGTTATATCGTGTAAACACTAGCAGATGTGAATTCCATAAGCTTCTAATGCTTGGTAGTGACTTCTGGTAGTAATTGTTTATCTATATCTACATTAATCTAGGTTAATGTTGTTAGAAATGTACAAGTATGAGGCTTGGTTTGAATCCATAATAATATGAAGTTGCCTCAAAGAATCTCTCTAAAGGACCAATCCCTTGTTTGTAACTTGTAACTAGGGCTGGGCATAATATGGTTCAAACCGAAAAAACCGGCCGAACCGATTTATTTTTAATTTCGGTTTCGGTTATTTCGGTCGGTTTCGGTTTTGAATTTTTACATTTCAGTATATCGGTTTGGTTTTTAGATTTGAAAATTCGGTTAACCGAAAAACCGAAATTATATATATATATATATATATAATTGTTACCCCATAACTCATAAGTCCATAACCCATTCCTAATCCTCCCATGCGGCCCATACTATTATTCTCAGCAGTCAGCCCAAGTCCAACTACATAAATTCCTATTACTCTTACTCAGCAGTCAACCCAAGCCCAACTATCCAAATTCCTAACCCAAATATCCAATTACCCAAGCCAATTTCCTATCAATTGATAAATGATAAATCCCTAAATCCCTAAATTAACATCATACAAAATTACAAGCACACACACACCGACATCGACCAGTGACGTCGTCGGTAACGCTGACCAGCCACGCCGTCCGTAACGCCGCCACGCCGGTCACTACGCAGACGCAGTCAGCCAGTCACGAGTGACGAGACTCACGACCCACGCAGGCCACGCTGTCACGCAGATACGCAGGCCGCAGCCCGCAGCAGCAGCACACGCTAACGTCGGTCGCCGGCTCGCCGACCGCCGCCACGTCGGTCTCACTCATCTCGAGTCTCTGTCTTCACGCTGCTCGCAATTCGCAGCAGGTCGCCGTTGCCGTGGCCGTCGCAGAAGCAACAGTGCCGCACGTCGCCGTCGCAGCAGCAGCAGTGCCGCACATCCATCCTGCAATCTCAAAGGTAATGAAAGTAGTTAACTAATATGTTGAATCCAGAGACTTCAATTGCAGTCGTTAACTAATTGTTGAAAAAATTATTCGAAAGAGTTAACCACCTTTCAATGAAGGGCATTTTTTTTTATCAAATAAGTGTGTATCTTTGTCAATTAGTTTCTTTTTTTTTTGTCTACTGTCGTTGTTATGCTGTTTTGATTCATCATCTGTAGGTGATATATGATTACTCTACTTTAATAATTAAAAGTATGTCTTTATCCAACTTAAATAGATTTGAGGCAAAACTAAATGAACTCCACTTCATTTCATTCATGTCAATCATTTTCACAAGAGATTGAAGTAGCTAAAGAATCATATGAGCTTCATATATCACAGTTGTAAATGTGCTCTTGCATTTGATTTTATTGTTTGTTTCCTTGTAAGTTGTAACAAAGTTGAGGGGCGAGGGCTATTGTGAGGCCTGATCCTTGTAACTTTGTTGATTGTTGTTCTTGTTGTTTGTTTCACTTTTGTATAGATGACACAAACTGGAAGTAAGGGAAGTGAAAGTGGAGCTTCAAATGAGAGCATACCTTACACCTCATCTCCCAATGAGGTTAAAGTTGATGTTGATACTTCAAAGAAAAGAAAAACCATGGAACCTAGAGCTAATTGTTGGAAGCATTTTGAAAAGTTCACCGATGAAAATGGAGCTAGTAAAGCCAAATGCAAGTATTGTGCAAAAGCTTATGCAGCTTCCACATATCTAATGGTACGTCATCAATGAATACTCATATGAGAACATGTCCTAAATTTCCTCGTGACACCGTAGATAAAGGTCAAAATCTAATTAATTTTCGACCATCTTCAACGGGAGCAAAGGAAGGGGTCATTAGCACTTGGAAATTTGACCAAGCACAAAGTAGGAAAGCTTTAGCCAAAATGATAATTGTTGACGAGCTACCATTTAGTTTTGTTGAGAAAAAGGGTTTTAAAAACTTCATGAGAGTTACAATGCCGCAATTTCATATTCCTTCTCGTAGAACTGTGACGAGAGATTGTTATGAACTATACCTTGAAGAAAAAAAACTTTTGAAGAAGGTTTTCAAAGAAGCACGTCCAAGAGTTCGTCTTACAACAGATACTTGGACCTCTATACAAAAAATAAACTACATGTGTTTGACAGCCCACTTTATAGATAGAAATTGGATTTTGCATAAAAGAATAATAAATTTGTCCTATTTCTAGTCATAAGGGCGTGGATATGGCGGCTTGCATTACTAAT
>NC_028640.1:5890275-5946394 GCF_001406875.1 Solanum pennellii
ATTAGTAATGCAAGCCGCCATATCCACGCCCTTATGACTAGAAATAGGACAAATTTATTATTCTTTTATGCAAAATCCAATTTCTATCTATAAAGTGGGCTGTCAAACACATGTAGTTTATTTTTTGTATAGAGGTCCAAGTATCTGTTGTAAGACGAACTCTTGGACGTGCTTCTTTGAAAACCTTCTTCAAAAGTTTTTTTTCTTCAAGGTATAGTTCATAACAATCTCTCGTCACAGTTCTACGAGAAGGAATATGAAATTGCGGCATTGTAACTCTCATGAAGTTTTTAAAACCCTTTTTCTCAACAAAACTAAATGGTAGCTCGTCAACAATTATCATTTTGGCTAAAGCTTTCCTACTTTGTGCTTGGTCAAATTTCCAAGTGCTAATGACCCCTTCCTTTGCTCCCGTTGAAGATGGTCGAAAATTAATTAGATTTTGACCTTTATCTACGGTGTCACGAGGAAATTTAGGACATGTTCTCATATGAGTATTCATTGATGACGTACCATTAGATATGTGGAAGCTGCATAAGCTTTTGCACAATACTTGTATTTGGCTTTACTAGCTCCATTTTCATCGGTGAACTTTTCAAAATGCTTCCAACAATTAGCTCTAGGTTCTATGGTTTTTCTTTTCTTTGAAGTATCAACATCAACCTCATTGGGAGATGAGGTGTAAGGTATGCTCTCATTTGAAGCTCCACTTTCACTTCCCTTATTTCCAGTTTGTGTCATCTATACAAAAGTGAAACAAACAACAAGAACAACAATCAACAAAGTTACAAGGATCAGGCCTCACAATAGCCCTCGCCCCTCAACTTTGTTACAACTTACAAGGAAACAAACAATAAAATCAAATGCAAGAGCACATTTACAACTGTGATATATGAAGCTCATATGATTCTTTAGCTACTTCAATCTCTTGTGAAAATGATTGACATGAATGAAATGAAGTTGAGTTCATTTAGTTTTGCCTCAAATCTATTTAAGTTGGATAAAGACATACTTTTAATTGTTAAAGTAGAGTAATCCTATATCACCTACAGATGATGAATCAAAACAGCATAACAACGACAGTAGACAAAAAAAATAAAAAAAAGAAACTAATTGACAAAGATACACACTTATTTGATAAAAAAAATGCCCTTCATTGAAAGGTGGTTAACTCTTTCGAGTAATTTTTTCAACAAATTAGTTAACAACTGCAATTGAAGTCTCTGGATTCAACAAATTAGTTAACTACTTTCATTACCTTTGAGATTGCAGGATGGATGTGCGGCACTGCTGCGACGGCGACGTGCGGCACTGTTGCTTCTGCGACGGCCACGGCAACGGCGACCTGCTGCGAATTGCGAGCAGCGTGAAGACAGAGACTCGAGATGAGTGAGACCGACGTGGCGGCGGTCGGCGAGCCGGCGACCGACGTTAGCGTGTGCTGCTGCTGCGGCCTGCGTATCTGCGTGACAGAGTGGCCTGCGTGGGTCGTGAGTCTCGTCACTCGTGACTGGCTGACTGCGTCTGCGTAGTGACCGGCGTCGCGGCGTTACGGACGGCGTGGCTGGTCGGCGTTACCGACGACGTCACTGGTCGGTGTCGGTGTGTGTGTGCTTGTAATTTTGTTGTTAATTTAGGGATTTATCAATTTAGGGATTTATCATTTATCAATTGATAGGAAATTGACTTGGGTAATTGGATATTTGGGTTAGGAATTTCGATAGTTGGGCTTGGGTTGACTGCTGAGTAAGAGTAATAGGAATTTATGTAGTTGGACTTGGGCTGACTGCTGAAAATAATAGTATGGGCCGCATGGGAGGATTACGAATGGGTTATGGACTTATGAGTTATGGGGTAACAATTATATATATATATATAATTTCGGTTTTTCGGTTAACCGAATTTTCAAATCTAAAAACCGAACCGAAATACTGAAATGTAAAAATTCAAAACCGAAACCGACCGAAATAACCGAAACCGAAATTAAAAATAAATCGGTTCGGTCGGTTTTTTCGGTTTGAACCAGATTATGCCCAGCCCTATTCCCAAGACACTTATTTTCTTGATCAAGAACCTTCCCAAGACATTCACTTATTTCTTTAACCTGTAAAGATCTAGTTAGTTACCTTTGTCTCAAAAAAACGATCTAGTTAATCAGTTATGGTGACTTTTGCCTCGGTGAATTTTGTGACCTAGTTGGTTTGTTATTTCAGTTTGTCTAAACTTTTGAAATGAAACATGAACTTTTATTGGGAATTGAACATTCAAGTGAACTGGAGTATTTTCGATTTCATTAGTGAGGTAAGAATGTGTATCAATATGAGAACTAATGTGAATCTAGCGAAAATCTGAATTTGTTAAAAGAAAAGTTGTATATTGATGGAAGGAAATGGGAATAGAGAGGAACCAATATAGAGGAATCATATAGCTGGCTCAACTAGTTTAAGATCGAGGCATAGTTGGTTGACTGATTAATGAGTTTTTTGGTACTGGCTGGGGGAGATATGGCAGAGTTTGTCAGTTTCCTTTGGCAAGGAAAACTAACTGTAGGGGGAAATGAGGTTTGCATGCAGAAGTAGGGAGAAAGCTGTTGAACAAAACAGCTCTAATGCTAAGAACTGAACTTGGCGAAAATTTGCTTTTTTTCAGTTCAGCTTTTATGCTCTCAATATATGTTAAAGACTGTGGAGGGCATACAATTTTATGCTTTGCACTATGCAATATTCGTTGACTTCGTATTCGGTGCTCTTTTGATGGTTAAATTCATAATTGTTCCTTTGTACAGTTAGAATGCTAATTGTAATGGATACTTAGTTTTTCATCAATATCTCTATTCTGGGGCCAACTTTATGCAGGATGCTATTAAAACTGCTCTTTTACTTGGGGCCATTGACCGTGAGATAGGAGGAATTGCAATATCTGGGAAGCGTGGAACAGCTAAAACTGTAATGGCACGTGGGTTGCATGCTATTCTGCCACCAATTGAAGTAGTTGTTGGCTCTATGGCAAATGCTGATCCGAACTGTTCTGAAGAGTAAGCTTACTGAATTTTAATTAATTACGCATTGTAGATATCATTTAAAATTCCATGATATGGACCTTTGAACGACATCGAAGTAACAGAGATATTAAAAGAAATTCAAGACATGGCTCTTGAAAGTTAGTATTTATTACAAATTTATGTTCATCTAGTTCACTCTGTGGTTTTATTACATATTTATCTTATATACCAAGCTGCTTTGCTCACTCAAAAGTTGTTGTTTAATTGTTTCCAAAGGAATGTACTTACATGAAGAGGAGGTGGTGAGTTTGTGTTTTGGAGCAAGATTGCAGTAGCCTTGTGGCTTGCATCTATATTAAGCCTTAACATCTGAATCCATTTTCTTTTATCATTTAAGTTGTAATCTGCTGTTCAATAGCTGCTATTTCTTGTACCCTAGCTCATATAATGTTTCTCTACACATCACAATGCCTATGGATAAACATCACTTCAGATGTCCAGATTATTTCAAGCTTTTTATGCATAGAACCATCTTTTACTTTTATTTGCTTCGAGAGCAGTAAATGTATTGATAGCCTTCAGGTGGGAAGATGGGCTAGCTGACAGAGTAGAATACGACTCTGATGGCAATATCAAGACCCAGATAGTTAAATCTCCATTTGTTCAGGTAATTTTGCTCTAAATACTTTTCCAAGGTAGAGATGATTCTTTTGTCTCTTACATTTTCCTACATTCATTTGTATTGTAGATTCCTCTTGGTGTCACAGAAGATAGATTGATTGGCTCTGTTGATGTTGAGGAGTCCGTGAAATCTGGAACCACTGTCTTTCAACCGGGCCTCCTTGCAGAAGCTCATCGAGGAGTTCTATATGTTGATGAGATCAATCTATTAGATGAAGGTATAAGTAACCTACTTCTTAATGTATTGACAGAGGGAGTCAATACTGTAGAAAGAGAGGGAATCAGCTTCCGCCATCCATGCAAACCACTACTAATTGCTACATATAACCCTGAAGAGGGTGCGGTTCGTGAACATCTACTAGACCGTATTGCAATTAATTTGAGGTACAAAATTGTCTTTCATATAACTATGCAAACCTTTTAAGGGCACGTCTATGTTTGCTGAATAATCCAATGGCTAGGATAAATATGCTTGGAACCTGATTTTTTTAGCTTTTGCCATTTGGTTTCAACCTCATGAATCCCTATTTCTGGTTTCTGGCAAATTCTAAGGGGCATTTGATCCTCGTGCTTCTTTTCCTATTTCAACTGCCGTTAGAGGTTCATTTGTCTACTTCAATTAATAATTATAGAATCCTACTGCAGTGCAGATCTTCCAATGAGTTTTGAAGACCGTGTTGCAGCTGTAGACATAGCAACACGTTTTCAGGAGTGTAGCAATGAAGTTTTTAAAATGGTGGATGAAGAAACAGACAATGGAAAAACACAGGTATTATGTGGTGAAAAGAAAGCATGTACTCTAGGTGATTGACCATTAAGTGGCTTCGGAAGATTATGATACATAGATGCTAGAACACAGCACCATTTCCTGCTATGCTTGTCTTTGTCACTGATCCTTATCCACCTGAACAAACTCCTCTGTCTTCCCCTACTATCTCTCATTTGTTTAGTGCATGAAACCTGTTGACAGACCTAGCCTAACCTAAAGATGTTTTATAGCAAACTTTTGGTATATCCTTCTGTCGTTACAAAAACTCTCTCCTGTTGAATTTTATAGTCCACTGATATCTTCTTGACCTCCTCCCTGGAGATAAGCCACCCAGCCCCAATCCCAGGATATGAAAAAGTTTTCTTGTTAAACAAATGTCTCATCTATCCTGATGTACTTTCCTTCTACTCCATTTTGTTAGTCTTACCACTTTGAATACCTATTTTCATTTTCTCAGCCCTTGAGCAGGATCTTGGAAGCCCGAAACCAATGCTAGCTTGCTGCAATTTATGCAAGAATCTAAATGCCAAGTTTTCAAAAAATTGATTACTCTGTGTTCATTACATTATGCTTTATTGGGGGGAGTATTTCATTACACTCTCTAACCTTTAGGGTAGAACAGTTTAATAAGAGTTCAGGAAACTTCCATTACCTACCATTTTGCTTAATTGATGAATTGATACTATTTCTCACATGCTTTTCTTATTTTATCTTGGCCTGTGTCAACCAATGGTCTGATAGCTCTTCTCTACAGATTATTTTGGCAAGGGAGTATTTGAAGGATGTCACAGTCAGTAGAGATCAACTAAAATACCTGGTCATGGAAGCTATACGTGGTGGCTGTCAGGTACTTAATATTGAAATCCTCCTCAATTGCTGTTGAAGTGCTCCACGCTGAACCTTAAGTCTTGGGAATAACTTTCTTTAGATCAAAGTAATCTGTTGTACACAGAAATACTTCTATTATTGACATCTTAGTTGAGAGGGTTCTCCAAAGATCTAGAAGATAGAGCATAAAATGTAATATCAAAGAAAAACTCTAGTATGCAACGAATTTGAGTTTTTCATGTAGAAGTCTTACAAGGGAAACCTGATCTTGATTCACACTATCTCATGACTGACTAAAGATGCCACCTTATATTTGAAAATGACTTCATTGACTCGAAGTCAGAAAAGAATATGATAGGGCTATTTCATTTAAAATTGCTGCTTCTTCAATGTTTCTGTATGTCACTTCTACATACAAACTTATTTAATATCCATTATTTGAATACCAGGGGCACCGAGCTGAACTATATGCTGCTCGTGTAGCCAAATGCTTAGCTGCCATCGATGGACGTGAGAGAGTAAATGTTGATGACCTGAAAAAATCTGTAAGTATTTTCTGGTTTTGTGTTTCCTTAACCGTATTCTCAAACTGTTAGATAATGAAACAATCAGTGTTATCAAAAGGAAAAAACGCAAAAAAAGCTCTTAAGGTTCGTTGGGGCTTTAAGCGCAAATAAAGTGGCGGCGTTATGAGATAAGGCACAGAGGGAGAAAAAATACAAATATATATGTTTTGATCCAAGACTAATAATTTAAGCAAGAAAGACAAATATATGAACAAAGAAAATGAAAAAAAAATACAATAAAGTGAAATACTAATTGTTTAGAATTGCTTCTTCAGAAGAGGCTGGCGAGGAAAAGCACGTCTTAGAACCTTGATGACGACATTGAAGTGCACATTAAGCGAGGCAAAGCGCTCAACACGTTTTGAGCCTTGCTTCAGGGCTTTAGTGCGCATCTGGCAATACTGTTAAGCAATAACTATTCATTATTTTATTCATCGGATGCTGTATCATGGTACAGTATTGTTTTGTTCAATTCTGTGGTCTGAACTGTGATATTGTATATCTGGCTTTGCACACTAATCCTTGGCAAAAACTTTGCTCACACATGCTTGTTCAGTTCTCTTTCTGTCTCTTGGTGTTTCTTGTTCTTAAGTCAATACTATTGGGAGAATATAACATAATGTTTATCAGCTACTTGAGGCATAATTATTAATTAATTTTTTTTTTAATCTTAAGAAAAGAAAAACAGTTAACCTTGTTGATTTCTCCCTTCTGGATATCTAGGTTTTAGTTATTTTGATTTGAAGGCTTCAGTTGAGATATTACTCTCTGATGCATAAATTATCCATATCCTTATTTTCAAGAGTAGAGCCCTTATTATTGCTGTACTATTTAGTCGATGGGGCTCATAGCGTTGATTCTGGTGGAGACACAAAATTCCTTTGGAAAAAGAATTTCCGTGCTGCATTTAAATTTCTGCATGTAAAATTATGAGGAAGTTAGTAACATGATTTTCCTTGAGTTCACTATGACCTTGTAGTTCTGATAGGGTTCAAAGAATAAAGCTCTGTGCTACATTCAAATTTCTTCATCAGCAGTGCACGGTTTAATATGATGTGTTTTCAATATATGGAAAGGAGTTGGATTGTTGTAATAAGTTTTTTGTTACTTGACTTATTTCATAACCTCGTGTCATCTGGGACCACCGGTGTTAAATACCAGATTGGATGAGATCCTCTCCCTTGCATTAATTAGTTCTGGAATTAAGGTAGCTGAATGGGAGACATAGTGGAACCAGTGTTCTAACTCTCTGGCAGCTTTGCTTCCACATCATGCTTTTCAGTAAGGTTGCATCTGTTAGTCTGTTTTTTTGGCTTTGCTCATCAATCCAGAAGACTTTTTCCTTGGCAAGCGATTCAGCATTATTCTTATAAATACATTCATGTAGGTAGAGCTGGTCATCCTTCCACGTTCAAGTATAATGGAAAACCCACCAGACGAGCAAAACCAGCCACCACCTCCTCCCCCACCCCCTCCCCAAAATCAAGATTCTTCAGAAGAGCAGAACGATGAAGAGGAAAAAGAAGAAGAAGAAGAAGATCAAGAGGTTTGTTGACAAAAAATGTTTTTCTCTCTCTATTTTGGGGAGGGGTTGAGGGTGGGGATTCATTACTTACGTGCTCCTATCTGCCACAACCAACAAGATGCTGGGAGGGGAGGGAAGGGGGATGATTGATCTCGTTTGACCAGATACTTTTTAATTTGTTAACAGGACGAGAAAGATGAGGAAAACGAGCAGCAACAGGATCAAGTACCTGATGAGTTTATTTTCGATGCGGAAGGTGGTTTAGTAGATGAAAAACTTCTCTTCTTTGCACAACAAGCACAAAGGCGCAAAGGAAAAGCTGGACGAGCAAAGAATGTCATCTTCTCTGAAGATAGAGGTCGATATATAAAGCCAATGCTTCCAAAGGTTACTGTTTTGTTCCCTTTATTATTCCATTAGTCTCATTAGGTTATTGATTTCCCTTGAAGAATCGATCAATCAATGGTTACAGTAAACAACAAATGATTTATCATTTAGCAAACTAGTGTTTAATTAGGATGTACCTATACAGGGTCCAGTGAAGAGATTAGCAGTTGATGCAACTCTAAGAGCTGCTGCACCATATCAGAAGTTACGAAGAGCAAAGGACGTCCAAAAATCTCGGAAGGTTTATGTAGAGAAAACTGACATGAGAGCCAAAAGAATGGCACGCAAAGCAGGAGCTCTGGTAAAGTTAATTTTCTTTTTTCTTGATTACCTCCTTGAAGTCTTCATCTGTTCTTTTGAAACTATGTTCTTGTGAAGGTACTTATATGTCGACGTTCCTTGTAATTTTTTTTTTAATAAAGGGCGAAAGAAATAAACAGTTCTTTATAATTCTTATTATTCCTCAATGCACAGAACTCAGTCTTTCATCTGATATCATGAAAAGAAGCAAGAGATTAGCATGATGGAATTTATACTAACTTCACACTTGATATCGTTCATTGAAACTTGCAGATCTTGATAACTTCAATCACAAAATGGATAGAAGCTTCTATTCAAATTGGCTTCTTGAATTTGCCTATGCTAGCCTAATTGATATCTGAAGTTTACTATTTGATATGAAATTTGTGGTAGATGAGAAAATGTACATTCAGAATCAGGTTATGACTTTGATATTGTTTATTCAAACTTGCAGATCTTGAAAACTTTAATCACAGTGTGGATTGAAGCTTCTATTCTAACTTGACTACTTAAAGCTAGCCTTTGTTACCTTAGCTGTTATATAAATCTCAATATTTGACAGCAGTCTTGTGGTTAATGAGCAAGTGGTGTATCTAGAAACATGTTTATGATATTTGAGATGTCTACAGAAGGATGAACCAAGTAGACAAAGTATTGACTAAATCCTACTCTCGATGATTTGTGTCTTTCAGGTGATATTTGTAGTTGACGCTAGTGGGAGTATGGCATTGAATAGAATGCAGAATGCCAAAGGAGCAGCACTTAAGCTACTTGCAGAGAGTTATACAAGCAGAGATCAGGTCCACTTCCAATCCTAATAGTACTGTATACTGTTAACACTGAATGTGATGTTTGCCCCAAATTTTACTACTGTCATATTCCTTTATAAAATTCTCTCTATCCACCGGCAGAAAAAAAATATTTTGCTTTGGTATATGTTAAATTGTTAACTTAGACTCGGGATCTAACATAGTAATTTTTTAATCATTGAGGATGAAAAAGAAAGAAATAGAGAAAAGTAACGTACATTTAAGTGAGAGTGGGGAACAAAGAGAGGAGAGAGAATCTTAGTTGGCATGGACGGAAAAATTAGTTAAGCATTTCTATATAACTTCATAACAGGTATGGCCCTGAATAATTTAGTCAGTAGATATGTCCTTGGTGTTTTATTTCACTTGCAAATCAAAAGAGTAAAGGAATGTTACTTAAGACGGAAAACAGCTCGTGATTGATCTGAAACAGACAGCTTGTAAAAGGTTATACTAAAGTTAATCTCATGTTCTTGCAATGTAGTGATTCTTTCATATGTGCACTTGCTGCATACACTTGAAGAGGTTGCTTTTGTTCTCTAAACTAAGTAAAAACTCCTTTAGTCATCTACTTATAAGCCATTCTCCTTTTTAGATTCTTTGTGACTACAGTCCATTGATTTATCCTTTTCTCAATCTCTTTCTTTTCCTTATTGGTTAATTTCTAGCTGAGCCTGATGGTATCTATGAGCTTGTCTCTCGGCATAGATTATTTGGGGAGACCTCAGTAAATTTCTTTTTATGTTAATGATGAACTTTATACAGGTTTGTATCATTCCCTTCCGAGGAGATGCTGCTGAAGTTTTGTTGCCACCTTCTAGGTCAATATCGATGGCAAGAAATCGTCTTGAAAAACTTCCCTGTGGTGGGGGTTCACCCCTTGCTCATGGGCTTACAACGGTATGTGAATTGGATCAGTTTCTAGTGCTGCGGATGATGTCATATTTTTTCTTCAATTTTATTTTGCCTGGTGAATGTGTGATTGTAATTTCTTTAGTATATCAGACATAACACACACATGTTTATTTCCACTATTTAGAAGAATTGGCCCCATTCAGATGATCTTGGCTGACTAGACAAACAGTACACTTGAAGTAAAATTTGAAAACTTGAGAAGATAATTACTTTTAGAATTGGATCAGTATACCTTGTAATTTCTCACATGACGACCTTCCCTCTAGGTTCTAGACCAAATGACTACCCTACTTCCACCCCACCACATGCAAAACAATAGTACACATAGTAAAAATTGAACATGCAGAGATAGTAGAAATTAGAATCTTGGTCTATAGTTCACTTTAGATGAACAGTTATTCATAGAGTCACATTAGTTGTCTAATTTCAGTTTCTCTTATATAGAAAATTTTGAAGTACTTCTACCTTCAATTGACTTCAAATGTAAACAAGAAACACTTCTCTTGCCAATGCTATGGGGACAGTGTCCTACGAGTAATTAGTTATGGAAACATCTTTTTTAAATTTGGTCTTGTTGCCTCTCTACATAAGCTCTCAAGCTTTTCTATGTTCTAAAAGCAACAAACTTTTCAGTATTCTGAATAGTCAATTATAATTTTATTTTGGAGAAATGAGAATGTATTCCCTTTTTTATTTCCAAGTTCTGTAAATAATATATGGTGTCATGTGTTCTCTTTGTTTCTCGAAGTTTTTCATCCATGTATTGCCTGTTTTATTTCCAAGTTCTTATTGAAAATCTTAATTTTTGTTGCAAATACAGTAAAAACCTCAAAAATAATGTTTAATAACTGATAGCCTTTCCCTCTCTTGGGACTATCAATTCTAGAGAGTCAATTTTGTATGTTGTGGAAAGTAACTCATATAACAGGCACTGCACAAGGCTTCCCAATTGCTAGGTGTATCGAGGCGTCAACATACATAGCCTCGTCCATAGCCGGCAAAACACTCTTTTAAAACATGGTTACATGACCTACAGGTCAAAACAATTACTTGTTTACACAGAGGGTCACATTCTTGCATTCTACCTTTTGTTTCTTACTAATATCAAGATTGCTGCAGCTTTGGCTAAAGGAATTTTCAAATTTTGATGATTTCTGTTATGTGATAGCTTTAGCTAACTTTTTTCAGGCAGTTAGAGTTGGGATGAATGCAGAAAAGAGTGGTGATGTTGGACGTATCATGATTGTTGCAATTACAGATGGTAGAGCTAACATATCTCTTAAAAGATCCAATGATCCTGAAGCTGAAGCTTCCGATGTACCCAGGCCTTCTGCTCAAGAGCTGAAGGTAAATAACCAAATTGACATTCTTTAAATTCCTTGGTACCCTACTTGAAATACAATTGCTTATTTTGACTTAAAATTAGAAAAGCCTACTTCAAGTTACACCAATGCCTCAAAGTTCCCACACAACATAAATGACTTCTCTTGGTTCTAAATGCTACGTTATTTGCCTAGTGTTTATGTCAAAGTGACGTGCCGGCAGAAACAGATTCTCATCACTGAACTCATTGTATTTTAATATTATGTGTTTAGGATTTAATATTTGTTAACAGTTTAGTGATTTTTTTTCTCATATACATCGATGCTTTGTAATTTCACATGGCCAGTGGGGATTCATATAACTGACCCCATCCAACTTGTTTGGGACTGAAGTGTAGTTGTACATTGATGCTTTGTAATATGTTGGGTTCAGTTGAACCCATTGAACCTATGCTACATCTGTCTTTCTTTAAGTAGAACAGATCATTACAGTTTCTTGATCCTCATATTTTTGAAGGTTCATTGCAATATTTTTGTAGGACGAAATTCTCGAGGTGGCTGGTAAAATATACAAAGCAGGAATGTCTCTCCTCGTCATAGATACAGAAAATAAGTTTGTTTCTACAGGTTTTGCCAAAGAAATCGCGAGAGTAGCTCAAGGTTTGTTGTCTACTTAGTTTTGTTTCATGTAATTCTTCAAAACGCTAGTACTATATCAATGACAAATTGTCTTCTGAATTGTTGATTCCCCAGGGAAGTACTATTATTTGCCAAATGCTTCAGATGCTGTGATATCTGCAGCCACAAAAGATGCATTATCAACATTAAAGGAATCTTGACTTGAAACTTGATCAGATATAATTGTAAATGTTGTTTTTGATAATAGAGTATTGAGAGGATTTATAAGCATACTTGAAAATTCTCAATCTTCTTTTTGTACTAATTATAGAACTTTTTTATTTCAAATGTGAAATCAGGATTATGAAGATTCTTTTTTTTGGGCATCAATTTTGGTTTCAAAGGAACAACTTGTCACTATATTTTAGGTGGTGGCCACCACCACTTTAGGTGTCTAATTGACAAATGAAATTCATTATCAATCTGATTTGTATTTACTTATAGAAAATCATATGTATACTATTAATTAAGGTCCTCGAAAAGAAGAACTAAGAGTCATAGATCAATTCATTTTTCTTTACGTCTTTCCTTATTTACATAAGTTTAAATAAGAACATGAGATCATTACAAACTTGATGTACATTCTTTTGTTTATGTGATATATTTTGAGGCTCATATTAACTTACATCTTACTAATTAAATCATAAAAAATATAAATGAGTAGTTGATGGGGAAAAATTTCTAAAAAGTAAGTGTAAAAAGGATATGCCATGGTTGAAATGAAAATGACAAGAATGATTTATTCAAATATCAATCTCCTCTTTAATTAGTTGCTAGCTTTCAAGAAATACAAATTGATTTATAACAATCATTGAAACTATTTATTTCTGAATGAGGCCTTCAGCAATTTTTGCCATTAATACTAAATCAAATTGTTTCCTACTCCTATCTAACATTTCAGGTGTCGTCTTGCTACCAAGTGCAATCTGACAGGCACTCACAAGTCTGGGACACTTAAAGAGTGAATTTTCCAAGCCATTATAATCCTTTTTAGCTAATGATTGAATTGAATCTTGGAGTAAACTTGTCAACAATTCATAGCTTGTTACACAAACGGCATATAAATCTTGGAGCTCTTTGTCTTTTGCTTCTGCTTTAGCTTTTTGTACGAAGGCATGATTGTCGTTTGCATTTTGTAACGATTGACTAAGAGAAGCCCGTGTTATTTCATCAGGGACATATGGATGAGTATGTAAAATTTGTTTGAAAGTGCTTAAGCAAAATTGTAGATCTTGTACTTGTTTACATATATTTTCTATTAGTATTTCGTCTGCACGAAGGTCACACAAAGAAGTTTGAAAGTTAAAAATATTTGAAACAAGTATTAAAAGAAAAAAGTATAGAGTAAAAGAGGAGGCCATTTTAATTTCTTGAATAATTGTTGCTTTGATATATGAAGTGAATGCAAGTGAATATATATAGAGAAAAGGGATGCAATCTACATATTGAATCATATTTATGTCAAGTAAAATAAATTAATATCTAGTAAATACTAATTTCTTTTACTAAATTTTTCTTTGACTAAGAGTCTATTTAAATTGACTTTAAAAAGTAGCTTTTAAGTCCAACTTAAATGATTTTTAAATCAAAAATAAAAGGTAAAGGGAGTTTACTTTTGATTTTTGACTTTTTAAAGCCATTTTAAACTTATTTAAGTTATTTTTGACTTTGTCAAATACTTTTACGCTTATTTTAAGTCATCTTTGACTTATTTTAAGTTATTTTTTATATTTATCAAACACTTTCAAAAGTACAAAACTGAAGTAAGTGTAGATTTGACTAACTTCTAAACCAATTTAAACACCCTCTAAATATTGTAATGCTTTAAGTAAATTTGTCAAAATATTATAATTAACAAATTTATTTCAAAATTTCATTCCAAACATATTTTGTCTTAGCTCTTACAAAAACTTTTAATTTGGACATTTCAGCAAATCAAAAAAAGTTTATTTTTTTTTCCAATATTACTCTTATACTAAATAACAATATGAAGTAATAGTAGTCAAACTTAGATTTGAACCAAGTAAAATGAAACAAAGTATAATATAACAAATAAAATGCGGAGTTTTTGCTTAAAATACATCAGCACAAGTATGTTATTTTTGCCGCACATACAAGGTTGCCCAAAGATGTTAAATTGATATTAATTTAAAACATGTTCACCAATAAGGATTGTGGTGGAAAAGATCGGATCCTACTATCCTTAATTAAAGATCTCAATTTCGGGCCCTAAGCATGAAAAAACTCTTGTAAGGATACATTTTCCCTATTAAATCAACCTTATACAACATAAATTTCAAATTTCAAATTTTATGTCATATTAACACTTATATCTAATAATGAGTACATATATTATATAGACAACTCAATTATGTGTCTCAGTGATCTTTTTGACAAGTTCAAGGGATTTTCTACCCATTCAACCTATATTAATTGTTTATTTTTATGTTTATGTGCTTGTAATTGATAGGCCATATCAATTTGATGTATCCTTTTACTTTGGTTTCAAAGTTAATTAGAACATCAAGTAAAGTTACATGATACATAAATATTCATAAATGATACATAGATATTCATATGAAAATATATCAACGTCACGACAATAAAGATTCACACTCCTACAAACTATTTAAATCAAGATAACATCTCATATTATGTAATAGGGAAAAGACTTGAAACAACAAACATTGAGTGATTATAGTGTCATATGACATTCTTGATTATCTAATGATGCTCCATAATCGACTTATTCAAATATTTAATAATATGACGCTCTTTATAACACTAGAATTAATGATATATGCTTATAACAAATTACAAAAACAAATCATATATAATACTGCAAATGAATAAATACATAAGAATTTAGTTCATATTACTTCTAGCTCCTCATCCTGAAACTAATACACATATTTATAAACGATATTACATAAATATTGTAGTGATGATCAGCTTACCTTAACTTCACAAACAAAGTATACACAAAAGAATTTGTCATTTTCAGGGGGTTTTCGATATCAAAATCGTTGAGGGTTCACTATTATTGTTGAAGAATGTGTAATCAAGAAAACTAGATACGAAATGATTCATAATGCATGACAAGTAAGTTGAAGAAAATTATACAAGTTCTGTCGAAAGTATAAATGTATGTGAAGATATGACATTAGTCTTCTATTGTGAATCATGTTAATTTTGTACATATTCCTAAGACTTTTAATAAAAAAGAATAAAAAATGCTTTCAAACTATATGAAAATTGAATAAAAATATCTTTTTTTGATAATTTAATTCGATATAACTCTTACTACTAATAACTTGATGTAAAATTATTTCCATTGTATGAACAAATTGAAATTTCATAAGAAAATTGATATGCATTAATTTGGATTTTTTTAATAAATTAATGCTAGGCTTAAAAGATATTTAAAATAGGAAAAATGACCTAATTACTAAAATATTTCTACCATAAATACTAATTTTATTATATAATTTTGAGAAAATGCATAAGTACCCCCAATCTATGCCTGAAATCGCAGAGACACACTTATACTATACTAAGGTCCTATTACCCCAAAACTTATTTTATAAATAATTTTTCTACCCCCTTTTCGACCTACGTGATACTTGCTTGAAAAAAATGTCAATACGCGCTGGGCCCACAAGATAGTGACACGCAGGCTGAATAAAATAAGTTCAGGGGGTAATAGGACCTTAATATAGTATAAGTGTGTTTCAGGCATAGGTTGAGGGAGGGTACTTGTGCATTTTCCCTATAATTTTAAATAATTACAAATTGTCTCACTAATTTATAATTTCGTATCAGATTTCAAGTTAGTCACAGTAATCTTTTAATTTTCAAGTCAGATAAAATATTAGTGATACTAGATAAATGTAAATTTGATACCATATAATAATTATTTTTTAAAATAGAAATACAAAAGATGCTAGGTGAGCCGTGAGCGAGAGAGGAGGGATGAAGCGAAATAGAAGATAGATAAAAAATCAGTGTATCTCATATACATTCGAATCACATTAGATAAATGTATCTAGGATATTAAATACCTCTTAAAGAGAGAGAGAGGCGAGCGAGAGAGTTGGTGTATCCCAAATACATGTGAATCACATTTAAATATAAATATCCGTAACTAGTGAAGTAAATATAGTACAAAAAATAATTTCAAAAACTATAGTAATCACACGTAGTTATATCTTAAACTAGTGATATTTGTGCGGTTTTTTCCTTTCTTTAAAATATGGACAATATGTAAGTGGTAACCAATTTGCCTAAACCATCCAGGTAAATTCGGATCCTAAAACGGGTCGGTTCAAGCGGCCCAATAAATTTCATTTGGATTCCGTACTGAAAATTCTTCAGATTCGAAAAGGATTGTCGGCGGGGAGATTTTCCGGGAAACCCTTGACGGACGATTGATATATGTAAAGGTGAAGTTGGATAGTTCGGGTATTCACTTTGACCCATTTATGGAACACTGGAGTATCAGTTAGCAGAGTAGAGGAGCTGATGTTGAGTGTTTTGGTCATACTTTGATTTCGCCCAATGAGGTAAATTCTAGATTTTTGCTTTGAATATATATATATGTATGCTGAATTTGAGGAATTTTGTGCTTCGTAGGGTAGGAATTGTTGTGTTTGTGGTGTCAGCGTATCTAAATTACTTTTAGATGATTTCGTTTACGAACCTTACTCCTACCACATGGAGGTAGAGAGGTTGTTTCCAGAGGACCTTTGAAAAAAAAACACAACTATGTGCACAAAGAGGAAAAGATAGGGGGGAACAAAATTAGATTTTTGAGCTTATTCAAGCTCTGATTCGGGTATTCAATTTGACCCATTTATGGAATAGTGAAGGAGTCTTTTACTGTGATCGATTGGTGTATCAGTTAGAGGAGGAGCTAATTGTTGTGTATTTTGGTAGTGGCAATTAGATTTAAGTCGATGAGTGTAATGCTAGGTTTTTGCTGTGAGTATATGTAATGCTGGATTAAGGAATTTTTGTGCTTCATAGGGTAGGAATTGTTGTCTCAACCTACATGAGATAGGGGTAAGGTCGACTACGTACACTCTACGTCTCTACCCTTCCCATACCAAAGCCCTACGACACCATTTTTGGAGGATCTGACACGGGAGCGGCAACATTTTAGGAGAGTTTGAGAAACATGGGTCCGAGGGCTTTGGTATATTTTTAAGAGCACAATGCGGGTATGGGGTATGAGCACATCATGAGTGTAAGTTCATCACTCTCCTCAGATATTTCTCAGTTATTCAAGAGAAAAGATGAAAAAAAGTGATAGTGGAAATAATGTGGAGTGAATTAAAAAGAACATAGATTTTCAGGTTTATTATGTATTCGTTCTGTTTAGTTTCTTGAATAAGTAAAAGACCCCACTTTGGAATGAGCTGTATGATTATTGGTTAAAAGTTTCAAAGATTGATGTTGAGAATTCAGTTCTCACACATCTGATGCAGTGGTAAATGTTTTGTTTTTGTCACTGCAGTTCCCAAAAGCTAATGCAAAAGATTGGCAATAGTTTACCACAAGAAGAGCAGCCGGTAGAGATGGTAGACAGACGGGAAGATCATCCGGCAGAGACAGCAGCCAGACGGGAAAAGCAGCCGGCAGGGATGGCAAGCAGACAAGGGCAAGGGGAACCAAGACCGGTGGATATCCCGGAGAGAACCCCTCACTTCTTCAAGATTATCCTGTCTCCACATGCCTCTAAATTAGTAAGTTCTGCAAGTGGCTTTTTGATGAGACATTTTCATCTTATATCACTCTTTTCTGTTTCTACAAAGGAAAAAAAGTACCCAGCTTTACGAATGAAAAATGGAAGCTTCAGTTCTGCAAATTTGACTGATAAATGCTAGACCCTAACTTACTAGTCACCTTTACTATTTGTTGTTGGTCTTTATTAGGGGTTTTCTTACTTAGTATCTTGCTACCTGTTTCTCTTTCTCCTTTTCTAGCAACATTATGCGATTGCACCCCTGGGGTTCTCGTCCAGTGGTCCAAGGACAAAAGTATGTATTTAAGTGAAGAAGGCTAGAGGGGCTTACTCATTATTTATCGAGTTTCACTGGCTTTCAGGATTATTTTTTAAAAAAGGGAAATTCTCTGTGTGATTGGAAACTTGTCTACACCAGCTTGTCTGAAGCTTTCCTTTCTTTCTATTTGTTTTCTACGTTTCTTCTCTTATATTTTATATGTTGTTCATATCTTTCCAATTTCGGTATTTTACAGCACATCCCTAATGAATTTGTAACTGAGCATGGCACTAATCTGGCGGATATTGTGTTGCTTGAGGTCCCAAATGGCGTGGTATGGAAAGTAAGACTGCTAAACTCTAGTGGCATGGTATGGTTAAATGAAGGCTGGAACAAATTCAAGGAGTACTATTCAATTGCTTGTGGTTACTTTTTACTCTTCAGATACAAAGGAAATTCCCAGTTCTCGGTGTTTATATTTGATTTAAGTGCTTCTGAGATTGAATATCCTCCTGGCCCAAATGAAGATATGACACCAGAAAATCGATCTGTTCTGTGCGTGCCACTAGAGGAAAACGGGATAAACTTACCCCCACCCGGAGAGCCACCAAAGGAGAAGAGGATAAACTTAACCCCACCTAATGATCCACCAGAGGAAGATGTGATATACTTACCCCCACCTGGTATTTACACCATGGAGGAGTTATCATTGACATCCATGCTATCACGGCCAAAGGTATAATAGATATATTTAGGGCTAGTTTTTCTCTTTACTTTCAGAGCTGCACAATGTATTTTACGATTTAAGTTATGTACCCTGGGAATGTAAATATCTTTTTTATACAATCAATGAATTCAGCACCAAGTTAGTGACCAGTTTTACTATACTAAGTTTTATGTATTAAAGAGATTAACTTGCAGTTATCTTATTTCTTCATCGGAAACAACTTCTCTACCTTCTTAAGGTAGGGATAAGTTCCCTATATATTCTACCTTCAGATTAGGTGTGTTTATGTGTGACTGGAGTGCATGCATTAGGCAGATATACTTAATTGGAGAAGCATGATATATAGATCAATAAATTAGCAGCCAAAAAAATCATGTTTGGATCAAAAGGAGTCATTATACTAGAGCAGCTAATGTAATGCAAACCTCTTAAAGAAAAGAAACATCTTTATTTTAATAAATTGTTAATTAATCAGTTCTAATGGAAATAAAATGTATATGTAATTACAACTGTATTTTTAGTTAAAACGACTATCTAAATATTTGCTCAAATTGAAAGTTAAGAAAATAATTTAAAGTATTTTAGATTTATGAAATTTTTAGGTGGTGGCCACCACCAATTTAGGTGTCTAATTGACAAATGTACTGGTCAATGTAATTTTGTATATGCACATATTCCCTATAAGAATTCCGAATTATCATCAAAAAGACATCGTGTCAACTTTCAAGGACCATCTTAGTATATGGCCATATTAAAAATCCTAAATCCTTGGAAATAATCTAATGAATAACTAAGTTACTTTTGCATGTTCTAGAAAACAACTTTATCTTACATTCAAGATTTACAAATTCCTATTGTTATACTTTGAATAATTTTAAAGTTTGAATTTAAAATTTTCAAACTTTAAAAGTTTGAATTTAATGTTTGAAAATTTAAATTTGAAACTTTAAAATTTTGAAAATTTTAAATTAAAACTTTAAAGTTAAAGTTTGAAATTTAAATTTAACTTTAAAATTTTCAAACTACTTTGAATTTTAAAGTTTGAAAATTTAAATTTATAACTTTAAAGTTTGAAATTTAAAATTTTAAATTGCTTATATATTATAATAAAAATTAGATTCAACTAATTTTTTTTTTAAAATCCGGTTCGTCCCGGAAACCGGTCCGGTATACTACCGGTTTACTTCCGGACCGGGACGGAACAATATTAAATTTACCGGTTTCCCGGACCGGTCCGGTTTCGGTTCCGGAACATTATCGGTACACACAGTACCGGTTCCGGTAATTACGATCCGATTTACCCGGTTTCGGTACCAATGCCAGCCATAGCTATGAGCGAGAGAGGAGGGATGAAGCGAAATAGAAGATAGACAAAGAATCAATGTATCTCATATACATTCAAATCACATTAGATATTTAATACCTTTTAAAGAGAGAGACGAGTGAAAGAGTTGATATATCCCGAATACATGTGAATCACACTTGGATATAAATATATGTATCTAGTGAAGTAATAAATATAGTACAAAAAATAATTTCAAAAACTATAGTAATCACACGTAGTTATATCTTAAACTAGTGATATTTGTGCGGTTTTTTCCTTTCTTTAAAATATGGACAATATGTAAGTGGTAACCAATTTGCCTAAACCATCCAGGTAAATTCGGATCCTAAAACGGGTCGGTTCAAGCGGCCCAATAAATTTCATTTGGATTCCGTACTGAAAATTCTTCAGATTCGAAAAGGATTGTCGGCGGGGAGATTTTCCGGGAAACCCTTGACGGACGATTGATATATGTAAAGGTGAAGTTGGATAGTTCGGGTATTCACTTTGACCCATTTATGGAACACTGGAGTATCAGTTAGCAGAGTAGAGGAGCTGATGTTGAGTGTTTTGGTCATACTTTGATTTCGCCCAATGAGGTAAATTCTAGATTTTTGCTTTGAATATATATATATGTATGCTGAATTTGAGGAATTTTGTGCTTCGTAGGGTAGGAATTGTTGTGTTTGTGGTGTCAGCGTATCTAAATTACTTTTAGATGATTTCGTTTACGAACCTTACTCCTACCACATGGAGGTAGAGAGGTTGTTTCCAGAGGACCTTTGAAAAAAAAACACAACTATGTGCACAAAGAGGAAAAGATAGGGGGGAACAAAATTAGATTTTTGAGCTTATTCAAGCTCTGATTCGGGTATTCAATTTGACCCATTTATGGAATAGTGAAGGAGTCTTTTACTGTGATCGATTGGTGTATCAGTTAGAGGAGGAGCTAATTGTTGTGTATTTTGGTAGTGGCAATTAGATTTAAGTCGATGAGTGTAATGCTAGGTTTTTGCTGTGAGTATATGTAATGCTGGATTAAGGAATTTTTGTGCTTCATAGGGTAGGAATTGTTGTCTCAACCTACATGAGATAGGGGTAAGGTCGACTACGTACACTCTACGTCTCTACCCTTCCCATACCAAAGCCCTACGACACCATTTTTGGAGGATCTGACACGGGAGCGGCAACATTTTAGGAGAGTTTGAGAAACATGGGTCCGAGGGCTTTGGTATATTTTTAAGAGCACAATGCGGGTATGGGGTATGAGCACATCATGAGTGTAAGTTCATCACTCTCCTCAGATATTTCTCAGTTATTCAAGAGAAAAGATGAAAAAAAGTGATAGTGGAAATAATGTGGAGTGAATTAAAAAGAACATAGATTTTCAGGTTTATTATGTATTCGTTCTGTTTAGTTTCTTGAATAAGTAAAAGACCCCACTTTGGAATGAGCTGTATGATTATTGGTTAAAAGTTTCAAAGATTGATGTTGAGAATTCAGTTCTCACACATCTGATGCAGTGGTAAATGTTTTGTTTTTGTCACTGCAGTTCCCAAAAGCTAATGCAAAAGATTGGCAATAGTTTACCACAAGAAGAGCAGCCGGTAGAGATGGTAGACAGACGGGAAGATCATCCGGCAGAGACAGCAGCCAGACGGGAAAAGCAGCCGGCAGGGATGGCAAGCAGACAAGGGCAAGGGGAACCAAGACCGGTGGATATCCCGGAGAGAACCCCTCACTTCTTCAAGATTATCCTGTCTCCACATGCCTCTAAATTAGTAAGTTCTGCAAGTGGCTTTTTGATGAGACATTTTCATCTTATATCACTCTTTTCTGTTTCTACAAAGGAAAAAAAGTACCCAGCTTTACGAATGAAAAATGGAAGCTTCAGTTCTGCAAATTTGACTGATAAATGCTAGACCCTAACTTACTAGTCACCTTTACTATTTGTTGTTGGTCTTTATTAGGGGTTTTCTTACTTAGTATCTTGCTACCTGTTTCTCTTTCTCCTTTTCTAGCAACATTATGCGATTGCACCCCTGGGGTTCTCGTCCAGTGGTCCAAGGACAAAAGTATGTATTTAAGTGAAGAAGGCTAGAGGGGCTTACTCATTATTTATCGAGTTTCACTGGCTTTCAGGATTATTTTTTAAAAAAGGGAAATTCTCTGTGTGATTGGAAACTTGTCTACACCAGCTTGTCTGAAGCTTTCCTTTCTTTCTATTTGTTTTCTACGTTTCTTCTCTTATATTTTATATGTTGTTCATATCTTTCCAATTTCGGTATTTTACAGCACATCCCTAATGAATTTGTAACTGAGCATGGCACTAATCTGGCGGATATTGTGTTGCTTGAGGTCCCAAATGGCGTGGTATGGAAAGTAAGACTGCTAAACTCTAGTGGCATGGTATGGTTAAATGAAGGCTGGAACAAATTCAAGGAGTACTATTCAATTGCTTGTGGTTACTTTTTACTCTTCAGATACAAAGGAAATTCCCAGTTCTCGGTGTTTATATTTGATTTAAGTGCTTCTGAGATTGAATATCCTCCTGGCCCAAATGAAGATATGACACCAGAAAATCGATCTGTTCTGTGCGTGCCACTAGAGGAAAACGGGATAAACTTACCCCCACCCGGAGAGCCACCAAAGGAGAAGAGGATAAACTTAACCCCACCTAATGATCCACCAGAGGAAGATGTGATATACTTACCCCCACCTGGTATTTACACCATGGAGGAGTTATCATTGACATCCATGCTATCACGGCCAAAGGTATAATAGATATATTTAGGGCTAGTTTTTCTCTTTACTTTCAGAGCTGCACAATGTATTTTACGATTTAAGTTATGTACCCTGGGAATGTAAATATCTTTTTTATACAATCAATGAATTCAGCACCAAGTTAGTGACCAGTTTTACTATACTAAGTTTTATGTATTAAAGAGATTAACTTGCAGTTATCTTATTTCTTCATCGGAAACAACTTCTCTACCTTCTTAAGGTAGGGATAAGTTCCCTATATATTCTACCTTCAGATTAGGTGTGTTTATGTGTGACTGGAGTGCATGCATTAGGCAGATATACTTAATTGGAGAAGCATGATATATAGATCAATAAATTAGCAGCCAAAAAAATCATGTTTGGATCAAAAGGAGTCATTATACTAGAGCAGCTAATGTAATGCAAACCTCTTAAAGAAAAGAAACATCTTTATTTTAATAAATTGTTAATTAATCAGTTCTAATGGAAATAAAATGTATATGTAATTACAACTGTATTTTTAGTTAAAACGACTATCTAAATATTTGCTCAAATTGAAAGTTAAGAAAATAATTTAAAGTATTTTAGATTTATGAAATTTTTAGGTGGTGGCCACCACCAATTTAGGTGTCTAATTGACAAATGTACTGGTCAATGTAATTTTGTATATGCACATATTCCCTATAAGAATTCCGAATTATCATCAAAAAGACATCGTGTCAACTTTCAAGGACCATCTTAGTATATGGCCATATTAAAAATCCTAAATCCTTGGAAATAATCTAATGAATAACTAAGTTACTTTTGCATGTTCTAGAAAACAACTTTATCTTACATTCAAGATTTACAAATTCCTATTGTTATACTTTGAATAATTTTAAAGTTTGAATTTAAAATTTTCAAACTTTAAAAGTTTGAATTTAATGTTTGAAAATTTAAATTTGAAACTTTAAAATTTTGAAAATTTTAAATTAAAACTTTAAAGTTAAAGTTTGAAATTTAAATTTAACTTTAAAATTTTCAAACTACTTTGAATTTTAAAGTTTGAAAATTTAAATTTATAACTTTAAAGTTTGAAATTTAAAATTTTAAATTGCTTATATATTATAATAAAAATTAGATTCAACTAATTTTTTTTTTAAAATCCGGTTCGTCCCGGAAACCGGTCCGGTATACTACCGGTTTACTTCCGGACCGGGACGGAACAATATTAAATTTACCGGTTTCCCGGACCGGTCCGGTTTCGGTTCCGGAACATTATCGGTACACACAGTACCGGTTCCGGTAATTACGATCCGATTTACCCGGTTTCGGTACCAATGCCAGCCATAGCTATGAGCGAGAGAGGAGGGATGAAGCGAAATAGAAGATAGACAAAGAATCAATGTATCTCATATACATTCAAATCACATTAGATATTTAATACCTTTTAAAGAGAGAGACGAGTGAAAGAGTTGATATATCCCGAATACATGTGAATCACACTTGGATATAAATATATGTATCTAGTGAAGTAATAAATATAGTACAAAAAATAATTTCAAAAACTATAGTAATCACACGTAGTTATATCTTAAACTAGTGATATTTGTGCGGTTTTTTCCTTTCTTTAAAATATGGACAATATGTAAGTGGTAACCAATTTGCCTAAACCATCCAGGTAAATTCGGATCCTAAAACGGGTCGGTTCAAGCGGCCCAATAAATTTCATTTGGATTCCGTACTGAAAATTCTTCAGATTCGAAAAGGATTGTCGGCGGGGAGATTTTCCGGGAAACCCTTGACGGACGATTGATATATGTAAAGGTGAAGTTGGATAGTTCGGGTATTCACTTTGACCCATTTATGGAACACTGGAGTATCAGTTAGCAGAGTAGAGGAGCTGATGTTGAGTGTTTTGGTCATACTTTGATTTCGCCCAATGAGGTAAATTCTAGATTTTTGCTTTGAATATATATATATGTATGCTGAATTTGAGGAATTTTGTGCTTCGTAGGGTAGGAATTGTTGTGTTTGTGGTGTCAGCGTATCTAAATTACTTTTAGATGATTTCGTTTACGAACCTTACTCCTACCACATGGAGGTAGAGAGGTTGTTTCCAGAGGACCTTTGAAAAAAAAACACAACTATGTGCACAAAGAGGAAAAGATAGGGGGGAACAAAATTAGATTTTTGAGCTTATTCAAGCTCTGATTCGGGTATTCAATTTGACCCATTTATGGAATAGTGAAGGAGTCTTTTACTGTGATCGATTGGTGTATCAGTTAGAGGAGGAGCTAATTGTTGTGTATTTTGGTAGTGGCAATTAGATTTAAGTCGATGAGTGTAATGCTAGGTTTTTGCTGTGAGTATATGTAATGCTGGATTAAGGAATTTTTGTGCTTCATAGGGTAGGAATTGTTGTCTCAACCTACATGAGATAGGGGTAAGGTCGACTACGTACACTCTACGTCTCTACCCTTCCCATACCAAAGCCCTACGACACCATTTTTGGAGGATCTGACACGGGAGCGGCAACATTTTAGGAGAGTTTGAGAAACATGGGTCCGAGGGCTTTGGTATATTTTTAAGAGCACAATGCGGGTATGGGGTATGAGCACATCATGAGTGTAAGTTCATCACTCTCCTCAGATATTTCTCAGTTATTCAAGAGAAAAGATGAAAAAAAGTGATAGTGGAAATAATGTGGAGTGAATTAAAAAGAACATAGATTTTCAGGTTTATTATGTATTCGTTCTGTTTAGTTTCTTGAATAAGTAAAAGACCCCACTTTGGAATGAGCTGTATGATTATTGGTTAAAAGTTTCAAAGATTGATGTTGAGAATTCAGTTCTCACACATCTGATGCAGTGGTAAATGTTTTGTTTTTGTCACTGCAGTTCCCAAAAGCTAATGCAAAAGATTGGCAATAGTTTACCACAAGAAGAGCAGCCGGTAGAGATGGTAGACAGACGGGAAGATCATCCGGCAGAGACAGCAGCCAGACGGGAAAAGCAGCCGGCAGGGATGGCAAGCAGACAAGGGCAAGGGGAACCAAGACCGGTGGATATCCCGGAGAGAACCCCTCACTTCTTCAAGATTATCCTGTCTCCACATGCCTCTAAATTAGTAAGTTCTGCAAGTGGCTTTTTGATGAGACATTTTCATCTTATATCACTCTTTTCTGTTTCTACAAAGGAAAAAAAGTACCCAGCTTTACGAATGAAAAATGGAAGCTTCAGTTCTGCAAATTTGACTGATAAATGCTAGACCCTAACTTACTAGTCACCTTTACTATTTGTTGTTGGTCTTTATTAGGGGTTTTCTTACTTAGTATCTTGCTACCTGTTTCTCTTTCTCCTTTTCTAGCAACATTATGCGATTGCACCCCTGGGGTTCTCGTCCAGTGGTCCAAGGACAAAAGTATGTATTTAAGTGAAGAAGGCTAGAGGGGCTTACTCATTATTTATCGAGTTTCACTGGCTTTCAGGATTATTTTTTAAAAAAGGGAAATTCTCTGTGTGATTGGAAACTTGTCTACACCAGCTTGTCTGAAGCTTTCCTTTCTTTCTATTTGTTTTCTACGTTTCTTCTCTTATATTTTATATGTTGTTCATATCTTTCCAATTTCGGTATTTTACAGCACATCCCTAATGAATTTGTAACTGAGCATGGCACTAATCTGGCGGATATTGTGTTGCTTGAGGTCCCAAATGGCGTGGTATGGAAAGTAAGACTGCTAAACTCTAGTGGCATGGTATGGTTAAATGAAGGCTGGAACAAATTCAAGGAGTACTATTCAATTGCTTGTGGTTACTTTTTACTCTTCAGATACAAAGGAAATTCCCAGTTCTCGGTGTTTATATTTGATTTAAGTGCTTCTGAGATTGAATATCCTCCTGGCCCAAATGAAGATATGACACCAGAAAATCGATCTGTTCTGTGCGTGCCACTAGAGGAAAACGGGATAAACTTACCCCCACCCGGAGAGCCACCAAAGGAGAAGAGGATAAACTTAACCCCACCTAATGATCCACCAGAGGAAGATGTGATATACTTACCCCCACCTGGTATTTACACCATGGAGGAGTTATCATTGACATCCATGCTATCACGGCCAAAGGTATAATAGATATATTTAGGGCTAGTTTTTCTCTTTACTTTCAGAGCTGCACAATGTATTTTACGATTTAAGTTATGTACCCTGGGAATGTAAATATCTTTTTTATACAATCAATGAATTCAGCACCAAGTTAGTGACCAGTTTTACTATACTAAGTTTTATGTATTAAAGAGATTAACTTGCAGTTATCTTATTTCTTCATCGGAAACAACTTCTCTACCTTCTTAAGGTAGGGATAAGTTCCCTATATATTCTACCTTCAGATTAGGTGTGTTTATGTGTGACTGGAGTGCATGCATTAGGCAGATATACTTAATTGGAGAAGCATGATATATAGATCAATAAATTAGCAGCCAAAAAAATCATGTTTGGATCAAAAGGAGTCATTATACTAGAGCAGCTAATGTAATGCAAACCTCTTAAAGAAAAGAAACATCTTTATTTTAATAAATTGTTAATTAATCAGTTCTAATGGAAATAAAATGTATATGTAATTACAACTGTATTTTTAGTTAAAACGACTATCTAAATATTTGCTCAAATTGAAAGTTAAGAAAATAATTTAAAGTATTTTAGATTTATGAAATTTTTAGGTGGTGGCCACCACCAATTTAGGTGTCTAATTGACAAATGTACTGGTCAATGTAATTTTGTATATGCACATATTCCCTATAAGAATTCCGAATTATCATCAAAAANTATATAATGTAATTTTTTGGTTGCAAATGTCCAATTGATCATACTTCACATTATGTGGCTACACCACTGAGTGCGACCAGATTCTTCTTATGAAAATACTCATGAAATTCATTATCAATCTTGATTTGTATTTACTTATAGGGAATCGTATGTACACTATTAATTAAGGTTTTTAAAAAAAGAACTAAGGGTCATAGATCAATTCATTTTCCTTTACGTCTTTCCTTATTTACACAAGTTTAAATAAGAATATGAGATCATTACTAACTTGATGTATATTCTTTTGTAAATGTGATATATTTTGAGGTTCATTATAAACTTACATCTTACTAATTAAATCATAAAAAAAATAATATTTCTAAAAAGTAAGTGTAAAAGGATATGCCATGGTTGAAATGAAAATGACAAGAATAATTTATCAAAATATCAATCTCCTCTTTAATTAGTTGCTAGCTTTTAAGAAATACAAATTAATTTATAACAATCATTGAAACTATTTATTTCGGAATGAGGCCTTCCGCAATTTTTGCCATTAATACTAAATCAAATTGTTTCCTACTCCTATCTAACATTTCAGGCGTTGTCTTGCTACCAAGTGCATTCTGACATGCACTCACAAGTCTGGGACACTTAAAAAGTGAATTTTCCAAGCCATTATAATCCTTATTAGCTA
Source organism: Solanum pennellii (assembly GCF_001406875.1). NCBI lineage: Eukaryota > Viridiplantae > Streptophyta > Magnoliopsida > Solanales > Solanaceae > Solanum > Solanum pennellii. Next base: position 5,918,347 of record NC_028640.1, read on the forward strand.
ATGATTGAATAGAATCTTGGAGTAAACTTGTCAACAATTCATAGCTTGTTACACAAACGGCATATAAATCTTGGAGCTCTTTGTCTTTTGCTTCTGCTTTAGCTTTTTGTACGAAGGCATGATTGTCGTTAGCATTTTGTAACGATTGACTAAGAGAAGCCCGCGTTATTTCATCAGGGACATATGGATGAGTATGTAAAATTTGTTTGAAAGTGCTTAAGCAAAATTGTAGATCTTGTACTTGTTTACATATATTTTCTATTAGTATTTCGTCTGCACGAAGGTCACACAAAGAGGTTTGAAAGTTGAAAATATTTGAAACAAGTACTAAAAGAAAAAAATATAGAGTAAAAAAGGAGGCCATTTTAATTTCTTAAATAATTGTTACTTTGATATATGAAGTGAATGCAAGTGAATATATATAGAGAAAAGGGATGCAATATACATATTGGATCATATTTATTTCAAGTAAAATGAATTAATATCTAGTAAATACTAAGTTCTTTTACTAATTTTTCTTTGACTAGGAGTCTGTTTGAATTGACTTTAAAAGTAGCTTTTAAGTCCAACTTAAATGACTTTTAAATAAATAATAAAAGGCAAGGGAAGTCTACTTTTGTTTTTTTGACTTTTTAAAGCCATTTTGAACTTATTTAAGTCATTTTTGACCTTGTCAAATATTTCTACATTTATTTTAAGTTATCTTTGACTTATTTTAGGTTACATTTTTATATTTATCAAACACTTTTAAAAGTAAAAAATTGAATTAAATGTAGGTTTGACTAACTTTTACGCCAATTTAAACACCCTCTAAACTTGCTAATTGTAATGCTTTGAGTAAATTTGTCAAAACATTATAATTAACAAATTTATTTCAAAATTTCTTTCCACACATATTTTTATCTTAGCATTTACAAAAACTTTTTATTTTGACAATTCAGAAAATCAAAAGAGGTTTATTTATTTTTTCCCAATATTACTCTTATAGTAAATAACAATATAAAATAATAGTAGTCAAACTTAGATTTGAACTAAGTAAAATGAAACAGAGAGTATAATATAACATATAAAATGCACAATTTTTGCATAAAATACATCAACACAAGTATGTTATTTTTGCCGCACATTCAAGGCTTTCCAAAGATGTTAAATTATATTAATTTAAACACTCTTGTTAGGGCACATTTTCCCCATTAAATGGGCCTCACACAACATGAATTTTGAATTTTATATTTTTGTGTCATATAAACACTTAAATCTAATAATGAGTACATATATTACATAGACAACTCAATTTTTGTGTCCAAATAAATTTTTTGACAAGTTTAAGAGATTTCATACACATTAAACCTATATTAATTGTTTATTTTAATGCTTTTGTGCTTGTAAATGATAGGCTATATCAATTTGATGTATCCTTTGACTTTGGTTTCAAAGTTAATTAGAACATCAAGTAAAGTTACATGATACATAAATATTTATAACTGATACATAGATATTTATATGAAAATATATCAATGTCACACAGAAAAGGTTCACACTCATACAAACTATTCAATAATCAAGATAACATCTCTTATTATGTAATAAGGAAAAGACTTGAACAACAAACATTGAGTGATTATAGTATCATATGACATTCTTGATTATCTAATGGTGCTCCATGATTGACTTATTCAAATATTTAATAATATGACGCTCTCTATAACACTAGAATTAATGAATATATGCTTATAACAAATTACAAAAACAAATCATATATAATACTGCAAATGAACTATGTACTTTTATTTCAAATACATAACAATTTTAATTCATATTACTTCTAGCTCCTCATCCTGAAACTAATATGCATATCTATAAAAGATACAACATAAAAATTGTAGTGATGATCAACTTACCTTAGTTTCACAAACGAAGTATACACGAAAGAATTTGTCTTTTTTCGGGAGGGGGGGGGGTCGATATCAAAATCGTTGAGGGTTCATTATTTTTGTTGAAGAATGTGTAATCAAGAAAACTAGATACGAAATGATTCATAATGCATGATAAGTAAGTTGAAGAAAATTATACAAGTTCTATCGGAAGTGTAAATGTATGTGAAGATATGCTATTAGTCTTCCATTGTGAATCATGTTAATTTTGTACATATTCCTAAGACTTTTAATAAAAAAGAATAAAAAATGCTTTCAAACTATATGAAAATTGAATAAAATATCTTTTATTGATAATTTAGTTCGATAATACTCTTACCACTAATAACTTGATCTAAAATTATTCCCATTGTATGAACAAATATAAATTTCATAAGAAAAATGATATGCATTAGTTTGATTCTTTTTTTTTATATAAATTAATGCTAGGCTTAAAAGATATTTAAAATAGGAAAAATTACCTAATTACACAAATATTTCTACCATAAATACTAATTCATTCTATAATTTTGGGAAAATGCATAAGTATCACCAACCTATACCTGAAATTTCAGAGACACGCTTCTTTTGATTTGTGATTATTTTTTATTGTTCTTTGATTTGTCATATTCAATTAATATGCATGGTATAGTTTATAAGAACTATTTGTTTATTTACAAAAAAACAGTTGTTTGTTTGTAAAAGAGGATTTAAGGAGATACTTTTGTTATTTCACATTTTTTTCCAGGGATAAGTTATCATGGAATTAATATTCCATTCAAAAGTAGGGATAACTTATCCCAATCCCAATCATAATTATTAATTTTATGATTAGTTAACCTTTTTAGTTGTGATGTATGATGCTTTTTAATAGAGTTTTTGTCCAAAAATATCCTTAAGCTATATTCTAAAACTAAACTACATCCTTAAAGTATCATTCTTAGCAGAAAATATCCTTCAAATATTTAAAGTGAATAATTTTCATTCTTCTGTTTGATATCATAAATAACCTAAGGAATCATACAAAAACATGAGCAGTTCACGTGACCATCAATAAATTTTTCCTGCATATTTTCATGACTATGAGAAGTTCTGTAAAAAAACATATTAAAAAATCTTAGACACTATTGATTCCCGAAACAAAAACTATTTTGAAGGTGTGAGGATACACGATCTGCTCTTTTTCTCATTTAGTAACGGAAAGAAGTTGAAGTTTAATTACTTTACCTTATTTATCTAAATTGTATTTAAATCAATGTATTTTTTGTCCAATCTGATCTTGAACTGATCAAAATAACGATTATGTCTCGCATTTGAGTTTCATTCTACATTATTAGAAGAGGAAGCTTCCAACAACGCCGCTTCTAGCATATTCAGTTGAGAAAAAACATATCTCAATTAATAAAAAAAAAAGATTTCAACTAGTAATATTTATAATATAAAAATTTTACATGGAAATAAATGGAAAAAAAAGTTATCAAATTAAAATATTTTGCAAAATGCTAAACTCAAGAATAAAAAAGTTCACGATTAGCATTCTCGTTATTAATACTGTCATCTTTATGTGTGGTTCTAATTTATTCCCTTTGACAAATGGTATTTTTGTTCATCAATCTGCCTACACAGAAAAAGTGTTGAAAAGATTATGTATGGATGAAGCGCATCCATTAAGTACTCCGATGGTTGTTCGTTCACTTGATGTGAATAAGGATCCATTCCAACCTCAAGAAAAGGATGAAAAATTTTTTGGTTCTGAAGTACCACATCTTAGTGCAATTGGTGCACTAATGTATCTTGCTAATACTACAAGGCCTGATATAGCTTTTGCTGTTAACTTGTTAGCAAGGTATATTTCTGCTCCTACTAGGAGACATTGGAATGGGATCAAACACATTTTGTGATATCTTAAAGGGACAACTGATTATGGGCTTATTTTATTCTGTTAATTGTAGTCCAAATCTTGTTGGTTATGCTGATGCAGGATATTTATTTGATCCACACAAAGTTCGATCCCAAATAGGTTATGTGCTTATATGTGGGGGGACTGCCATATCTTGGAGATCTACAAAGCAGTGCACCGTAGCCATTTCATCTAATCATGCTGAAATAATAGCTATTCATGAAGCAAGTAGAGAATGTGTGTGGTTAAGGTCTATGATACATCTCATTCGAGAGAAATGTGGTTTGGAATGTGATAAAGTACCCACCACTTTATATGAAGATAATGCAGCATGCATAGCACAACTTAAGGGAGGATTCATAAAAGGAGATAGAACAAAGCACATTTCACCGAAGCTTTTCTATACACATGAACTTCAAAAGAATGGTGATATAAATGTGCAACAGATTCTTTCAAGTGACAATGTGGCTGATCTATTCACCAAGTCTCTACCAACTGAAACTTTCAAGAAGATGGTGCACATGCTTGGAATGTGAAGATTCAAGTCTCTGAATTGATGTTCTCATTAGGGAGAGTTAATACGCGCTGTACTCTTTTTTCTTTACGAGGTTTTGTCCCACTGAGTTTTCCTTGTAAGGTTTTTAATGAGGCAACCTAGATGCGTATTAATAGATACGTATACTCTTTTTCTTTACTAGAGTTTTTCTTTTTTTAAAGTTTTTCTTAGTAAGGTTTTTGACGAGGCACATCATCTATGAATTAGACATTCAGGGGGAGTGTTATAAAGTATTTGTATTATAGTGAATGTCTATCATGTGGAGTCCTTTTTAGGATATGGTTAAAGAGTCCTACTTGGGGACCAAGTTAGATTTCTCCTATAAATAGAGTGTTCCTCTTCATTGTAAATTAATTCATCAAGAGAAATAACAAATCTTCTCTTCTTTTCTCTCTAGTTTCTTCTTCTTATTCTATAGTTTTATAATAATAAATGATTTTTTTATTAAAAAGGATGGGGTCATTGGGGGGGGTGGGGGTGGTACGTCTAGGAGGTGGTGGAGTGGGGTAAGAAAAATAATTTAATTTTTTATATGAATAAAAATACTTTAATCTTTAATTTTTGATTAATATTAATAATTTATTATTTAATTTTTATCTATGTGGAATGTCATGTGTCAAGGTTCTTTCAAATAAAAGAGAGAGTCTATTACACACACCACTGACGTGTGTTTTTCAAACTAAAAAGTGATAGTTTATATATGAAACTCACACTCTCAATAGTTTAGATATGAAATTCAATAAAAGTAAATAGTTTAATATATTTTACACTTATCTGATGAAATAATTTAATTTTGAAGCAGAAAAAAATAAAATAACCTTTCTTAGTTGACTATATAATAAGAAAATTTTATTTTTATATTAAAGACATATGAAACCTCTTGACTAATTAATCCAGTCACCAAATTATCCAACAAAATACAAGTCTCTTTTACCCACAATTTATGTCTTTATTCTCTCCCCTATTTTACTTTCTCCTCTTAGCAACTAGACTACTATATGAAGAATTTATACATGAAAAGTGATAACATAGGGTTTGTAGGGTTATTTTGTCATTTAAAAGATTTATTCCATGACAACTTATGATAGGATTATTACACCAACTAAAGAGAGGAATAATTTATCTCGGTACATAATTGTTAATTTTAAAATAAATTTGGGGAGCCTTATATTTTATTTTTATTTTATAAAAAATGTTATAAGTATTCTTTTTTTTTTAAATCGAGTATTTGTTTTGGTAGAAATAAAAAAATTTCATAAAAGAGCAAATAAGTAATAGAAGCTTGACAAATTATATGTATTATGTCTCAAGAAAGATTAAATAATTGGTTATAATAAAATCATAAAAAAATATATATTCAAATTTAAGGTCTACATCTGAATTGGCTTTAGACAACTAGTTTATTAGAGCGGACCATGATTAAACTCAAGGCTATCACATAGAATCCTTTATACCAAACGGCCCTTTTGAGATAAATTATCTCAAATTTTATAATCGAATTAAAAACTAAACGATACTAAAAATTTATCCCATAACTATTTTTTCTTATCTACCGTACCAGACGATTCCTTAGACTAGACTTTTCACATATCATACACTCTTACTACTCTAACTAATTAGTTACTGAGAACCAATCAAACACTAAAAAAAATCTCATTTATTACAAAATGACAAAAATATCAACTTCAAAAGTAGAACTTTCAAAACGCTATGCTATCACTATTTTACAAATTTCATATAAACTATTTATTTTTGCTATTTAACTATTACCATTTGTATTAAATACACTTTAAAGCTAATTAGGTCAATTACTAATTGTTACTCTTTCTTTGCAATCTAAATTGTCAGTATCTTTTAAACTTGGTGTATTTGAGTACATAAATAATAAAAGTTTATTTAAGAAAGTGAAATAACTGATAATTGAATTGTGAATTTGTAAAAAAATGAGAAAATATATAAGTATCTTCTCAATTTATGCTCGAAATTTTAGAGACACGCTTATACTATATTAATGTCTTATTACCCCCTGAACTTATTTATAAGTAATTTCCTATCCCTTTTCGGCCTACGTGGCACTAGTTTGGGAAAAAAAAGTCAACTAACGTTTGGCCCACAAGATAGTGCCACGTAGGCCGAAAAGAGATAGAAAATTATTAATAAAATAAGTTCAGAAGGTAATAGGACCTTAGTATAGTATAAGTATCTCTGAAATTTCAAACTTAAGTTGAGAAGGTGCTTGTGCATTATCCCTAAAAAAATTAATAATTTAGGTTAGTTTTTTTAATCATAATTTTTAAAATTCTAGTAGGTGATGGAGATATTACCAACTGGAAGTAATATAAAAGGACAAAATTAAATTAATCACCACATCTTTTTCAAAAACTTATTTGTTCCAATAATATTGCAAACACCTGTCTAATTTTCAATTAAAGAACACAATGGAGACTTGTCATATTCCAATTCCTCATTTCCCCACCCACATTTACATCACTAATTTTGATTGGAAAAGAAGAAAAAAAAATTGGAAAGAAATCCAAAAGTAAAAAGTAAGCTTCTTTGAATTTTCTTAATATTTAGAATCTGACTATTTCAAAAAATTACATCGACTAGAAATATAATAAAAGGGGATGCATTAGAAAAATTAAAATATCTAATTAAAAATAGAAAGATATTATTCACTATTATATATTTGTTGATGATATATATGCATCGGACTTAATTAATTCAAAAATTTTCGACAAGTATAAACCTATTTAAAGAAAAAAATGTTTTCCATTATGAGCTTTGCAAATCGCAGAGCTTAAATTCGAGAAACCAAAACATATAATTTGAGGATCAAAATATTTTATCTATCACACTATAGATATCTTGATAATACATCAGAATAGATAAATTCAATTTCAACATCATGTATGTAAACTCGCTCCCTATCAAGAGCTTCTCTACTCTCAAAAGTCGAGCACAGCGAGACGAGAGATAATTAATAGCTTTAATTAAGAATGGAGAAATCTCGCAAATCTTAATGAGTGTCTTAATCAATATTTTACTACTCTAATTATTGCATTGATAAATGTTTGATAAATTATCACATGTGACGTGGTCATCTTGTTAACCTTTAATATTTATTCATGTTTTTGTCGTACACGTGTCGATAATCTGACGGTAATGCTTGGTTCCTTAATGCTTAAAATGAAAACGACATAAAGCATTGAGTTTATTCGTAGCCAATGAGATTCATCCACGTGGTGGTAGGTGCGACACGTGTTAGATTTTAATGGTCCCACAAATAAAATAGAATCATCTTTGGCCGACACTACTTAAAATGATTTTTTTGCAATTAAGTCCCTATAGTTTAACGTATTATAGATTTGGTCCTTCTTCTTGTCATATAATGCATAACATAGATGCATGGAATCTTAACTTAAAGCGATTCTTCTTATTCTTTCTTCATACGTGAATTTGATATAAGTTGGCCTCGTAAACACCTCAATTTTGAGAATGTATATTTGAAAAAGTGTGATAAGGAGTTAGTCTAATAAAAAATTCAGTATTAAAATTGCTATAAAGAGAGCAAGTTAATGTGTCTAAATATGCATTTTGAAAGTTAGAATGTTTGATTACTATGCTAAGATCATGTTAAGATGTTTATCTATCAATGCACCATATCATTCTAAATATATATATGTTTGAATTCCTTATATAACATTCTGACTTCATCAATTCAGAAAATACTTTAATTATCAAAAGATAAAGAGTAACTTGAAACTTCGTGCTACAAAAAAGAAGAGAAAAAACAATATTATGTAGTCGTGCATTAAAATAGTAGTCAATATATATATATATATATAATAGGGAAAAAGGTCTGATATACCCCTCAACTTTGTCATTTAAAGCTGATATACCCCTCGTTATAAAAGTGGCACATATATACCCCTACTTGTAAACAAATGGCTCACATATACCCTTTTCTTCTAACGGAAATGGAAAAAAAAAAATTTAATCTAAATTTTTTATTATTTTTTTCTAAAAAATATAATCTCATATGAGTAAATTTAATCCTCGTCAAACATATTTTTTTTGACTTTTTTTTTGTTTCAATGACTAATTTATAATTATTATTTTGATAATCAAATTTATTTATGTTTCACTAATATTCTTGTAAAACTTATTGTAGATGACCAAATTTTTTCTTCGAATACGAAATTAAATTACAATACACACAAATAGTTTAAATTTTTTTTCTTTAAACTAAGAAATGAAAGAAAAAAACAAAATAAGAATAAGAAACTCAAATAATTATAATAAAAGAAGTCAAAAAATAATTTATGTATGAAAAAAATTAAAATATACCTTGAACTTTGACAGAAGAATCATATATACCCCTAAATAATTTTTTTTTAAAAAAATTAGAAGTAACAAATATAAATTTAAAACTAATATTTTAACTTCCATTAAATGAAGGGTATATGTGAGCCATTTTGTAACGGCAGGGGTATATGTAAGCCGTTTGTATAACGGTAAGGGCATATATGAGCCACTTTTATAACGAGGGGTACATCAGCTCCAAATGACAAAGTTGAGGGGTATATCAGACCCTTTTCCCTATATAATATGCATCTTTTAATCATCATAATCAGCACTAATAACACTTTTTTTCTAGTTTTATACTTGTTACTACCTCCGTCCCATATTATAAGTCACCTTTTTATGTTTTAAGAGTCAAACAAGTTTATTTTTGTCCGTAAATTTTTCATAGATTTTTTAAACATTTTGAATTATCAATAATTGTGACTCATAGTACTTTTTACGTAGTTTACAAATAAATGAATTTCATTCCGAAAAAATTGAAGATTTCATGTGCAGATTTTCGATCAAACTTAAATTATTTGACTTTCAAAATATAAAAAGTGATTTATAATATGGAAGGGATAGTACTTTATTAAGCTTTTATCTGTGAATCATGGGAATTGGGAACCATAGTACTTATTTCTTGAACTTTCCTCATATATTACTCAATTACTACTATACTCCAACGTGCATGTGTGGTTCATATCTCTTTGACCATATTTCTTTGATTAAACTATAGTCCAAAAAAATAATAATCAAGATGATGTTGCTCTTTTCTCCCTTTTATTTTTCACCCTTCCATTTTCCTTTTCTCCTTCATCCACTAGTATGATCATTCTACCAAATATACACTAAAAACCTAGCAAAATCCCTATAGAAATTTAACAAAAATATTGACATGTCTAATGATCAAAGAGCTCTAGTCTTATCAAGTAACAACAATAATAGAGACAACAATCATGAAGATCATCAAGATCAAGATCAGAATCAGAATCAGAATCATCGAGATGATTATATCAGAGATATCCATGCTATGACACCACCACAACCACCAGTACCACCAATCATGACAAATATTAATCGTGGACGAAGGAGGGAAGCTTGGGAAACAAGTAGTCATAGATCATCATCTTTGTCCTCAGAGTTAGGAGGAGTTCCAAGTGAGAATTTCACAACCATGAGTAGAGAGTTCAATGCTTTGGTACTTGCTGGATCTTCTACCAACAACAACAACGACAACAACAACAATAATAATGGTACAAGTCATGAAGTTGAAGGTACAATCAATAATAATTTAGGAAGGATTTTCGAAGAGGAGACTATAGTTGAAGAAAATAATTCTTTAGCTATTGTAGCAGATAATACGAATAATAATAATAATAATAATAATAATAATTATAACAATAATAATAATGTTTATTTAAACCCTAGTACTCCTTCTCCTAACAATAATTTGAGTGGACTTAGTCAACAAGGAGAAGTGATTGTACATAGAGTGAAGAAAGAGGAAGTTGAATCAAAGATTAGTGCATGGCAAACTGCAAAAATTGCAAAGATTAATAATAGGTTTAAGTGTGAAGATGCTGTGATTAATGGATGGGAAAATGAAGAAGTCCAAAAGGCTACTTCATGGATGAAGAAAGTTGAGGTACGTATTCCCATCCGTTTATATTATCTGTCTTTTAAGATTTTCGTACACGTTAATGGAATCTATGATTTGAAGTTTCATTTGTGACAATTTAGGATTGTAATTTTCTTGAAGTAATTGCATTCTAATATCGATAACTTTAATTACATACTAGCTAACTGAATTTTCAAAACAAATATAATGTTTAAATAAAATCTACTAAGGTCTGTCGAACAGTATTTTGTCTGAATTTTCATTGATTATCCCTTAAACGTCTCACTTACTTTAACATTCCACAAATTAAAGCATTAAGAGTATATTTGAATGGATAACAACAAACGGATTCCTACTTTTCCAAAATGTCAAATATTTTGAAATATTTGCATTAATTATGCTTGTACAAATTTGAACTTTTATCTATTGTTTACCATCCTCAATCTTTTTATAAAAATTATTATTATTATTGAATATATTGAAATGATGAGTCATTTGACTTTAACCTATCATAAATTAGGGGACAAACATAGTGGAATAAGTTTACTTTTAAAAAAGTGAAAATTTTCTTGGTTTAGTGAGTTAGTTATGCTACTTTAAATGATTTATTTGGTCAAGTAATCACTCAAAGTGGGAAAAGTTGTGAATGAAATCCTTCAATGAGTCATGAATGCACAACTCCAAAAATTGCTTTGCTTTTCTTTCCTTTTTTCCCTCTTCTGCCCCACCCCACCACCACAAACCCCACTTCCCAAAAAACAAAAGCAAAAAAAAAAAAAAAATTATTTTGGTTCCCTTGCCCCTAATCTAAGGTTAGTGTTTGGGACCATAATGTTAAATAGTGGATGTATCGATTTGCGTTCATTTTAATTATTTCATCAATTACTTACTATTTTTCAGCAACATAAATATAAAATAACTCTACGTCTCTATAGACTACGTGTTAGGCAAATATAAAGTAACTCTTATGATACATGTTAGACCACAAATTTTTAGGATATAATTTTGTGCGCAATCAAACACTATAGTAACATTGTTTGTATTATTATTATTTTCAGAGGAAGTTAGAGGAAAAAAGAGCAAAAGCACTAGAAAAGATGCAAAATGATATAGCAAATGCAAGAAGAAAAGCAGAGGAAAGAAAGGCATCAGCAGAAGCAAAAAGAGGAACAAAAGTAGCTAGAGTTGTTGAATTAGCCAATTTGATGAGAGCTGTTGGTAGAGCTCCAACAAAACGTTCCTTCTTTTAAATTTATTAAAAAAAAAAAAGGTATTACAAAAAAAGTGTGTTAGGTAATTGCTACTTTGTGTTTTGTTATATCGAGGCGCTTATACTTATAGTGATGGATTCAGAATTGAAATAACGTGAATTCTGAGTAGAGAGAGTGTGTTTTGAAATGTATATATAGCTCTCCTATCGGTTCATTTTGGTTTTATCGACAAATTGTCTTTCTTATGAAAGGAAGAGAATCATGAAGTAGTAGGTTCTGTCGAACTCACAAACCCTATGGTTGGATTCTCCATTGATATCTTAGAAAATCATGTTATATTTTTTGAAGGGTAATATTGGAGCACTCTAAGAGTTTAGTGAGTGAGTGAATGCTAGTATTGAAACATTGTATATATTTTTTTTGGTATTACTTGATATAAATATATAGTGTGTGTTAGGTAGAAATGCTATTTTGTGTTTCGTATATCTACTAGTTTTTTATAAGTTGACGGATTTAGGATTTAAATATCGTCTGAGTTGAGAGTGTGTATTTTGAAATGTATCATTTATGTATATAGCTCTCCTGTCGGTTCATTTGGTTTTTGTCAACAAATCATTTTCCTTTTGAAAGAAAGAGGATCTTGAAGTATTAGGTTTTGTCGAACTCACAAACCCTATGATTGGATTCTCTATTGGTTTCTTACAACATTATATTATATATTTTCAAGTGTATCTTAGCACTCTAAGAGTATGGTGAGTGAGTGAATATATATATATATATATTGGTTTCTTACAACATTATATTATACGGTTATCATTTGATTCTATCTGCAAATTTTGTTTCGTATAGAAAAAACACTAAATTCTACCAAACTCACAAATCATATGATTGAATCCAATGGAATTACATTGAATATATTATCGTATTTGCAATTTCATATTCTAGAGACTTAGAAAATAGATACACTTGTCATAAATTGATATTTTGGACCAATCAGACAAAGGAAGTGTGTAAAATAACACACAGTATTTTGGAAATTTGGATTAATCCCACTAATGCTTTACTTAATTTGTTAATAATACACAATGAGAAAACTTTGGGGGCAAAAGTGTGTAAGATCACACAAACGGAATTTTTGTAGTTTTTAATTTAATTAATTCCACTAATGATTTACTTAATTTAATTTGTTAATGACAAGATAATGCAAATTAGTATTATACTATGTTGGGCATGATTAGATAGGTGTTAGGTTCAAATTTCAGCGGAAAAAAAATTACACGCTGTTTTTTATTTATTTATTTAAGTCTTGATTCAGAGAATTACTCGTTATTCATTGAATCAATCATGGTAAATACATACTAGTTTGTACACCAAGATTATCCAACGCAGAAAAAAGTTGGCGGTAAATAGGATAGTTTTTTTTAAAAAAAATCCATCCGATATTTTAATACCTATATTGAAACTCGATTAAATTTAAATTTACACATTTCAAACTCATTTCTTAGGAAGTGCTCCCAACAATTTAATTGTTGAGGAACTTTCACATATAGTTACACAAAAATAGTTTAATTATTCTTCATAGTTATAGTTTGATAATTATAATTTGTAGCTACATGTTATAGAGTGGAGAGAGGCGAGCGATACTGGGAGAGAGAGGAGTGAGGCAAGCGAGAGAGGGCAAAGAATGGGAGAGAGTTGAATTATATATGTATATTGATTAGATAATTATATATTATACATATGTATTTGTACATATAGCCAGAGGGATTGGGAGAGGTAGGAGAGAGGCGAGCGAGATTGGGAGAGGGGGGACAGAGGCGAGCGAAAGAGGGCATAGAGTGGGAGAGAGGTGAATTGTATGTGTATATAGGTTAGATAATTGTATATTATACATATGCACTTGTATATATGGCAAGTGAGATTGGGAGAGAGAGGAGAGAGGCGAGCGAGATTGTGAGGGGGAGGAGGGATACGAGCGAGAGAGGACAAAGAGTGGAAGAGCGGTGAATTGTATATGTATGTCAGTTAAATAATTATGAATTATATATACTTATGTATTTGTATATTCTGGGGAATTATACATATACAAACATGACTGATTATACAAACTCGAAGTCAGCCTACATAATTAATGTATAATATTAGTCACGAATGATAATTTAAATAAACTATTGCTATAATGAGTAATTAAATAGTACGAGCTTTTTAACCGAATAATTTTCCCTTGTTTGTTGCACATAATGAATGATAGTAATGGTCCAGCCCAAAATGGCCCAACTGGCACCAATCGAAGTGATGCAAATGGGCTGAAATCATGGTACAAAATCCAATTACCGGCCCATTAAGTCCTTTTCGCTAGGTTCAAAAACTTTTGAAAAGATTTGATCTAATAGAAATCTCGCATTGAGCGTTGCTAATTACAAAGGAAAACATTAAAACACAGCAAGAGTTTACTCCCTCCGTCCCTATTTAGTTGTCCACTTTAGAAATGACACACATATTAAGATAGCAATAATTAGCATAGTGAAATTATAATTTTACCGTTATTAATTATGGTTTCAAAAATGATGAATTAAAATTTGGAAATTTTCAAAAGTTTAAATAAGGGTATAATAGGAAAAAAATTTGTCCTTTCTTGATTTGTCAAAATGAACAAGTAAATAGGGACAACTAAAAGAAGAAATATGGACAAATAAATAGGGACAGAGAGAGTAAAATCACGAATCATGCATAATTCCACGAATCAAGCAGAAAATCCAACAAATCAAGCAAAAAAATCCCACAACTAATTCATTATATTTATTTCAAGTGATTTTTATTTATATTTAAAATTACACGAAAATTATATTAAATTATATTTGTATTGATTGATCAATGCGAATGCTAAATTTATACAAATAAGAGTTAAATGTATACTTGCTAATAATACACTAACACGAACTAAACTTCTACACGTGAATTAAAAATACATAGATATACAAATCAAATATATGCAAAAACATTCACATATGTTGAGCTTATACCACTAGGAGCTATAATGTATACTTCTTGACAATATACAAATTTGAACTACAAAAATTATGTAGAATATGAGTTGCTATAATGCTATCTATATATGTCTATGGTTGTTGGAGATATACAAACAATGGTAAACTTGTACAAATGCTGAAATTGTATAAGTATAATGACTATATTGTATAATTTATAGTGTATATAAACTTTAATTGTAAAAATTCATACGTGGCTTAGAAATCACGTAATATGTACAAATTAGGTGAAATACAAAAAAAAATTATATTTAAAAAAAACTATTTGAATTTAATGATACATATACAAATCAGACATAAGAAAAAAATACAAGCTATACTGTATAAATACCTCAAATCTTCCCATTTTGTTGGTCCAATAACTCAGTTTGAATACCTTCTTCTTCGGATGATTTCGATTTGTTGTTTGTAGATGTAAATTTTTCTACCTTACGCTCAGTGGCAGATTCATAATTTTAAGATTGTGTGTACTCCTTCAACAATCAATTACAAAATATAAGTGCACAAATATAACATTTGTCTTAAAAAAGACAATCATACTTTAATATGATAGCGAAAAAAGTCAAAAAAAAAAAAAACTACAATTGAAATTATTTCGGATAGGGAAAAGTTTTTTCAATAAAATTTTGTTTAGAAAAAATAATCAAAAGGGCCTAAAGAAAAAAAAAGAACAATAGCATAGAGAGAAAAATAAATTTTTAACCACTCCGTCAACTAATACTTTTGATACCTGGGTGCTCGACTTTAATTTTTATACGTTACCTTTTAATTTTTGTATAATTTATATAATTTAATACGAGGTTAATGGATGTTCAAGCATCCGGAAGAAATCATATGGGTCCGCCCAAATTTTTTTTTAAAAATCAGAACCTCAATTGAATTTTCTTCTTTTTGTTCCTCTCTTTTTTTTTTGTTCTTATTTTTGGAATTGAAAACATGCATAAGTTGGATTCTGATAAACACACAAAAATTGATTTTTAAAATTGTTCGAGTACGATTTGAGAGAAAAGAAAAAAAAAACTTGTATTGTAACATTAAAAAATGACTTTCGAACTACGTTTAGATGGTGAAACTCGTACAAATTCAACATCATGTAAAAATTGTGGAACTTATGCATGATTTGGGAGTACTTTTGGATGGTTACTACTATTCTATTGTATTTAATCCTTATAAATGAATTCAATAAAGGAAGAATGATTAAAAGGGAGAAATGATATCTTTGAAATTTCAAAAATTGCTTATGGTTGAGTGAATTAAGGTGAAAAATAGGTGATATGTAAAATGAGAAGAAAAAAAAATAATTTGTATAAATAAATAAGAAAATAGGCAAGAGATAAGGTAGTTATAAGTTGATAAATTGAGTTGATGAGACCCCACAAAATTAATAACCATTCAAATTTAACATTAGTTGCGAATCAAAATTAGTTGTAATTATAGCTATATCAAATAAATCAATATTTATTTAGTTACGTAATTTTTCTCAATTGTAAATCATAGTTGTTTCATCCTCAAATGTTCTTACTAAATCCAATATAAAGAAAACATGTCATAATCATAGCTTAATATTTGTACTTTAATTAATACATTCCGCTTCCTATACATACTTTTTAGGGAAAATTACGCGGTTAAGTAAATTTATACTATTAAATTACTCGTTATAGCTATATTTTGTTATAATTATCACTCACGACTAAAAATATACATTAATTACATGGGCTGACTTTGAGTTTGTATAATTAGCCACATTTGTATATGTATAATTCGCCAGACTATACAAATGCATATGTATAATATACAGTTATCTAATCGATGTACATATACAATTCACCTCTCCCACTATCGGCGCTCTCTCTCTCTCGCTTCTCTCCTCCCTCTTCCAATCTTGATCGCCTCTCTCCTCTCTCTCCCGAGCTCGCTTGTCATATATACAAATGCATATGTATGATATACAATTATCTAACTGATACACATATAAAATTCACCTCTCCCTGGCCCACTTTTTGCCCTCCCTCTGGCCCACTTTTTTCCCTCTCTCTCGCCTCTCTCCCTCTTTTTGCTTTCTCTCTTACCTCTCTCCTCTCTCTCCCAAGCTCGCTTGCCATATATACAAATGCATATGTATGATATACAATTATCTAACTGATACACATATACAATTCACCTCTCTCCCACTTTTTGTCCTCTCTCTCCCACTTTTTGTCCTCTCTCTGGCCCACTTTTTGCCCTCTCTCGCCTCTCTCCCACTTTTTGCCCTCTCTCTCGCCTCTCTCCTCTCTCTTCCAGTCTCGCTCGCCTCTCACCTCTCTATAACATGTAGCTACGAATTATAAATATCAAATTATAGCTATGAAGAGTAATTAGACTATTTTTGAGTGGATATATATATACACACACTAAGTGATCATCACATTCTCATGAGTGATCACCATCGTCAAAGTTGGCATAGTTGCAACACTTTGACGTTGTGCTATAAATCCTTACCGTAGATATCCATGCAAACATATAATGTTTAAGTATGAATAGAGATTAAAAACTTTTAAAAATTCAAGAAGTTCACTCTTTATATATAAATGTCACAATTGATGTCCTATAGCCTTTATTATTAAGAAAACTATATAGTTGAATCACTGTTTCTTTTTATTATCAATTATATCATGATTATGATTGGATTTGTCGTCCTACTTTTTGTAGTTCTTTTAGAATTTAAAGCATTTCATCGAAATATATCCCTATCAATCTTTTTATCTTAGTAAACTTAAAAATAATTTTGTGCTGAACAGTTTAAATTGTAACTCAACTTGATTATCTGTTTAAATTAATGATAATTTTTGAATTAGTATCCAATAATAATGAGTTTTAGTTTCCCTAAATATCTTTACCACTAGAATACAAACCTTTATTTATTTATTTTGCATCAAAATATATCGTTAAGGAGAATGGTTTATCGCTAAAATTTGTTGTTAACCCTTTTTTTTAACAATAATAATAATCAAATATTTATAGATATTAGTGTATACAAGATTTGGAAAAAACATTTTTAAATTTACGAACTAAATCTGCTTCTCATATATCTATAACAAAAATCACCATTCAATATCACATGACACATATTCTAAATCAATATGACAACAACATGTGATTAATAGGAAATAAATCATAATTTTACATGGCCATAATTGATTGAACATAAATCTTAGAGTCCGGAGCCTAGAGGGTATAAAATATTAACAAAAGTTTCAAAACGGTATATAAAATTTTATATTAGCAAAAACGGCAAAATCGCTGGAACAGCAACGATTTACTCCACCGGAAAAAGCAAAATTGCTGCTACTGCAGCGATTTTACAAAATGTGAATTTTTTTTTTAAAAAAAATTCAAATCGCTACCTAGGCAGCGATTTTCAAAAAAAAAAAATTTTAGAAAATCGCTGCCAAGGCAGCGATTTTCAATTTTTTTTAATTTTTTTTTTTAAAAAAAAATATGGAAAGCGATTTTCAAAAAAATAAATTTTAACTCGCTGCCTAGGCAGCGAGTTTCTAAAAAAAAATTCATTTTTTTAAAAGAAAATCGTAGGAAAAACAAATTTCATTGATTTTCAAATATTTTTTTGAAATCAAATATATAGCTTATAAAAGAATATGCATTATTTTTAAAAAATTAAGAATAAGCAAGGTAACAAAAATATTTTCATTCTAAAAAAAGATATTATATTGAATTTAAATTTAAACGATGTTTGAGTTCAAATAGAATTCTAAATTCAAATAATTAATTTTTTTAAAATAAAATTTTTTTTTTTTAGAAATTGCTGCCTAGGCAGCGATTTCCATTTATTTTTTTTAAAAAAAAATTCTAGGCAGCGATTTTCTAAAGAAATTTTTTTTTTTAAAAAAAAATTCAAATCGCTACCTAGCAGCGATTTTGCTTTTTCCGGTGGAGTAAATCGCTGTTGTTCCAGCGATTTTACCGTTTTGGTTAATATAAAATTCTATATACTGTTTTGGAATTTTTGTTAATATTTTATATCTTTTACGCTCCGCACTCGTAAATCTTAACTAATCTTAGACTAAGTTAACTGTCTACAAGTTACAAACTACATTCACTTAATTAACTTATAACGTGCCAAAGTTGAACAAGTAAATTGATGCATTAATATCTATTTTAATTCAAATTTCCCTTTTTTGCAGCTCCATAACTTTTTATTCTATCAATAAAATAAATATTTCTTTTGGCAAAAACAAACCATGTGTATTATAAATATATAGACTAATAGATGGTGACATGATCTAAGAGCAATTAAATAATTTTGACTAATCAAAAGTTCCTATCCACAAAATTTGATATCTCATTAATAAGAATTATCTCATTAATAAGAATCTCACTTTAAAAAAAAAAATTGAAATATATCCGAATTTTAACTAAAATTATTGTAACAATCTCAAACATTAGGCAGGAATTGTAACTCCTCCGTCCCCCCCCCAAAAGAAAAAAAATTAACGCACAAAGTATATATCTAGAGTTTACATAAAATTTTAAAAATAATTATATTTTATAGATAATGTAATGTGGACGGTCTATCTGATACAAACAATGGCTATAGCTAATTGCACGACTCAAAACACTTATATGTCACAAAATTATAACTTTATTATTTTTCTAAAGTTTTCCTTCCCAATATTACAACAACAAGAAGAAAATACTCACGGAAGATTTTAAATAGCTATAAATTCGATTATCAATACATAATTTGTCTGTATTGATGAATTTTTTCCACTGGGTATTATATTGTTGTCGTTATTATATTGATAGATTTCATCTAAGAATGGTGAAATTGAAAATTCTAACAGAAAGATACTAATCGATAAATAAATAAATAAATAAATAAATGAAAATATGCTATATCTAGAATGTTTTCAAAAATATGTTTTACCTTACTTGCACGACATATTTTTCTTTATCAAAGGAAATTTAATTAAAACCATTTACTTACTTTTATTAGCTTTGACGTTGTATCATCAAATTGTCACAAATCCGTTAAAGGTCTTGTTAATCATTATTTACTACTATAAAAATAAAAAAATTTAATAGATAAATTATGTAATTAATAACAAAAACATTAGTTTTACTATTTAACGATAGGTTTTCAAAAAATAATGTTAATCATTAACTATTTGATATATATTAACGATAAATTTTTTTAGTTATTATTAACGATTACAATGAAAGTAAATTTAAGGTTTAGCAAACATAAAAATCATATCAGCGCTCTATAGCTAGAGTTTTGTTATTTGCGTTCCGTAGCAAACATAAAAATCATATTAGATTTGTATAAAACGCAGGCAGGTATCTCGTTTGTATAAAGCTTAGCTATTGTATACGTATACTGATTAGATAAATGTACATATGTAACTACTATGTATATGTATTAATGGTTATGTTTGTATGTCTACATAAAATTTGCATTTGTATAAAATTGAATCAAAATAAAACATATGTATATCAAATCTTTCTCTCTCTCTCTCTCTCTCGTTATTTACAACACAAATTATACATTGTCATTTGTGTTTGTATAAAGCGAGAAAGGCAAAAGTGAGCTGGTAAGGGAAGATTTGTATTTGTATAATTATAAATGTATATGACGAAAATAAATCTATCTATATTTGTATATACAGTTTTTTCTCGTTTTATACAAACATAAACGCAAATTATAGTGTTTGTATTAAGTGAGAGAGGTGAGCGAGAGTGACAAGCCAAACTTCTGGAGAGTAACGAGCGAGATTTATAGGAAGAGACAAATGGCATAGTGTTTATTACGAATTAAAATTAAATAAAATTATAATTATAACATTTATTTTGAATTAGTAATTTGTTATTTCATACAATTCTTCCACAAATGAAATCTAAGCTATTTACTCCAAAGCCCATAACTAAGAATTAAACTTTATCAATATATAGTTTTTGTATTACCTTTATGTTTTTATGGATTAATTTTTATACTCATTAATGAATTGCAATAAAAAGAGATCACGGAATACCTCATTTGAACATCATATTTTAACTCATCTTCAATTTTAATTAATTTTTTACATGTTTATCATTTGAGAATAACTTTTAGACATAGGTGAAGTTATGATTATCAAACATATCCATATGATGCATAACAAAAAAAATAAAAGTTAAACTCTTAAAATTTTATTCGTGTCATATAAATTAAAATAGTAAAAATAATGTTATATATATATATATATATATATATACACGATATTGAAAAAATATTTAAAATTTGATTAAATTTCAAATTTCACATGAGCTACATAAATTGAGACAAAAGGAATAACAATATTATTTAACAATTACATTTAAATTAATAAACTAAAATAGTTAACAATTCAATTTTTTTTAAAAAAAATTATTACAAATAAATTGAGACAAAAAGAATAATAATATTATTTAAAAATTACATTTAAATCAATAAACTAAAATAGTTAACAATTCAACTTTTTTTTTAAACTACTGCCTCTCTGGTTAGCACATAGAACATGTCTTGACCCCAACTCCCACCCACCACAAACCAAAAATTAAAAAAAAAAAGTAAAACATATTTGAATAAGTTATACGCCCTCCGTTTAATAAAAAATGTTATAGTTTGATTTAGTATAGAGTTTAAGAAAATAAAAAAAAGTTTTAAATATTGTAATTTTAAATTAAAGTTATATCAAATAGAGTATATAAAATTACTCTTGATTTTATGGCCTTAAATATATCACATGAAAAGTTAAAAGTAAAATGTTATCAAAAAAATAAAAAGATTAATCTTTAACGAACAAAAAAGAAAAAAAGATCATTCTTTTGTGAAACAGGCGGAGTACCATACTTATATCAACAGAAAATAATAAATATTTAATAAAATAATGGGCAACTTTCACATATAGCAAATAAAAAATTCATATTTGTATGCTGTAGCAAAGTTTGCATAATTGCGCTCCATAGCAAACATAGAAACTATATAATTCGCTATACATATACAGTTGAAGCAAATTGTATAAAACGAAGTGTATAAAACAAGAAAGAGAAAGACACTTGGGCAGAGAACTGTATAGAAACGAAGTGCATAAAACGAATTGTATTATTATAAGTGCATAGAACGATTATATACAATTTAAATTTGTATAAAATGAGAAAGAGAGAAAGACAAAAGAGACTTGACAAGGAATATACAATTGAATCGAATTGTATAAAACAAAAAAGAGAGAAATTAGATACAATTTGAAAATTGTATAAAATGAGGAAGAGAGAAAAGCAAAAGAAACTGGGCAGGGAAGTATTTTTATTGTATAATCATAAGTGTATAGAACGAAAATATATGTACTTGCATGTGTATATACAATTTTCTCACGCTTTATACAAACAGAAACACAATTTATACATTTCGCTTCTGTTTGTATAAGTGAGAAAGGCGAGGGTGGCGAGCGAGATATGGGAGAGTGGCGAGCGAGATCTGGAAGAGGGGAGAGAGGGGAACAAAAATATATGTATTTATACAATTTTCTCTGCTGTATACAATTAGAAACAATTTTTATACACTTGTGTTTGTATAAAAAGTGAGGAAGCGAGCGAGAGATTGGAGGAAAGTGACGAGCGAGATATTTGAGAAAGAGGCGCCTGACAATTTTTTGCAAACATTTGCTATGAAGCACAGTTAAATTAAACCCTAACTACTCCATTTATTTTAGGTTATTAATTTACTATTATATATAATTTTCCAATTTTATTTTTCTAAAGTATAATCACGTGTGAACTTCAGGTGAAAATAACTTTATAAAAAATATGGTCCAAGAGAAATATAAGAATAAAATATTTGTAAGGTTAGACATTGAAATATAAACGGTTTACTCCAAAGCCCATCACTAAGAAAACTTCTCTTAAAATAAAGAAATAAACTATAGCAATCATTGTTTTTTTTTTTTCAATTTCACTCGATTCTTTTAAATATTTTAAATTTACGTCGCATAAAGTCTTTAAAAATTATACTCAAAACTTATAATTAAGAAAAGAGCAGCGCCGACTATCGTTGATAGAAGCTTCATGCATTGTAATTTTAGTAAACAAGTAAAAATGATTTCCAATTTAGACAAATTTATCAACATTACTTATAATTTTTCTTTTCCCCCACTTTAGTCTTTTTTGCTCAAGTAATTATCTTTTAAAAGGCTTTTGACTTATTTTTTTTTAGAAAAATAACATATATTTATTTTTTTTCCTAAACATTTTAGCAATTTTTTGAAATTTTGTACCAAGTAGTGATTTATTCCCCAAGTAAAAATAAAATATGGCCCTTTTTTCTGAATAGTACATCAAGTAGGTGATACATCTTAATTTAGTATTGCAACCCTTTGAAATCATCTATTGTAAAAGCAACATATATTTGAATTACAAACTTTGAAAATTCAATTTATAACCTTACAAATATTATGATATGTTGAAAAGCAAAATTTCAATTTATTTATTTATTTCTATTTCAATTCTTGTTTTCAAAGTAAGTATGGAGGCAAGAAGTCAGCAAATTGTCCAAGAAATAAATAATACTTTCGTCTAAATCTCTCTCACATTAATTAAAAAAATAAAAATAAAAAAACAATAAAAACCCTAAATTCTATAAATAGACAAATGCCCCACCTCTCTTTATCAAATAATTATTTCCATACCCTCATTTTCTCTTAACCAACAAGTATCCCCCCCATACTTTCCTTCATAATTTTCATCATTTTTTTCAACCAAAAAATAAATTAAAAAAAACCATATATTATATTACACAATAAAACAAAACAAACAAACATACCATGACACTTCTAAGAAATCCCTTTATTTTATTCACTATTTTTATCATTATTATTATGTCATTTTCATCTTGCTATAGCATTAAATTCCTTGATGATGATCACAATATAAATAATCTTGAAGGGGAATTTGGTAATGATTTTCATTTTAAAGCTTATCCTTCAAATTATTTCAACACCATTCTTGATCATGAAAAAAACAACAATATAAAGAAAAATCTTGAAATAATTAGTAGGTTCCAAAGATATAATAATATGGAGAAATTAAATGAAGAAGAAGATCAAGCTAAGGTTACAACAATTAATGTGGATAGCTTTGGAGCTAAAGGTGATGGAAGTATAGATGATACAAATGTAAGTATTAGTTTTCTTTAAAAAATTCTCTTTCGAACTACTACTAAAAACACGTGAATTTCTTATGAAAAATTCTGAGACAAATCATCGTATATTGACTCGTTAAAAGCTTTTAAGACAGACACGCTTTCATCTAAAAAAAATTAAAATTCACATGCTTTTAATAGTGAAACAATATATAAAAAGTTGTATACTACCTTGATTTGATTTAATTTATGTGGCGATATTTGATTTAAGTTAAAATTAAAAATAAATGAAGATTTTAAAACTTATGATGTTAATTAGATGTCCTATAATTTTTCAATGGTTGTAAAGGCATCCTATATTATTAAGTATATTAAGTGTATATATAAAAATAGGATGTATATAAAGTTACATTATTTTAAAATATAAATAAAATATTTTTATTATAACAAATGGTAAAAAAGAGTCACACATATAAAATGAAATAAAAGAAGTATATTATTAGATATAAAAGTTTGTGAAGAAATGTTTTTTAAAAAAGAATTTAAGTTTTATGCAATGATAAGTTGATAACTGATAACATATGTCACATCTTTGCGGGTTGATTTGCATTAGTTATTGGTGTTAAAATCAAATAAATCAATTTATTCGGTCTTATAATTATTAAAATCAAAGTAAACCTAAAATAATATATATTTATCGATTTGGTTGTTATCGGTTTCAGTTTGATTAGGTTATTTGATTATTAACCATATATAAAATTAAAAGAAATAATTTATTGAAAACGTGAAAAGAGCGGTAACAATCTATTTAAAATGAAAAATAGTTAGAATGACTAAAATTAAATAACTTTCGATTACTAAATTTATTATGAATAAAGCTTCAAAATTTACTATTTTGACGTAAAAGGAAGAGACAATAACATTTTTAATCTTAAAAAAATGATTATAAACAGTCATATACATGAAACCAATATAAGTTAAATGTTCTCACCTCGAGGATTTTTGTTTTTGCATAAGTACTAAATCATAAATTTTAATGAAAACATATATAATATCTTTAAAAATTGTCTACAAAAACAATATATTATATATGTATGATAATATAATATATGTATATGATTTGTCGGTTTTGTTCAGTTATCTCTTTGATATTTTACGAGCAAAATCACAGTCAAACTGAATACAATTGATTTTTAAAAATCTAAAATCAAATCAAACCAAATCCAAATTCAATTTGGATCAATTTTATCCAAATCGTGAACATTTCTAGTCACATAACTTAAAAATTGATTAGAAGTAACCATCAATCAGAAAGACCGAACTAGTTAATTAATATAAGTATACACACACATTATCTTTTTTCATTCGATAATCGATATTTATATTGAAGCTCAATTATTCCGGCTTTGTCCTGCGTAAGGCCTCATTTGGCAAGAAAACACTCTTTAGAAAGAATTTTTTTTATATGCAAAACTCAATTCTGAGACTCCAAATTAAGATATGAGAACTAAACTCTCATTTCTTGGTGGAAAATAAAGATTATGTCATACTTAGAAGCCAACTATTATTATGGTGAATATATGTAGCAGGTTGGGATTACTTCTACGAAAAATTTTATCAGCATCATAAGCAATTTAATTAGCTTTGTTTTTTTTTTAATAAATTAATTAATATATTAAAATAAATTTATCTTAATTTCAGGCATTTCAAAAAGCATGGAAAGAAGCTTGTTCATCTTCACATGTTGTGAGTTTTGTGGTGTCCCAAAACAAGAAATATCTTCTCAAACCAATCAAATTTTATGGGCCATGCAAATCTTCCATTACAATGCAGGTTAGGTTGACATATCATTATGTAAAAAGAAATTTCGGAGTAACGATAAAATTATTCTTGTCCTAATCACTATAAAGTAAGGATGTTTTGAGTCATGGTCAAGTAACTAGATTTTGAGGCTTGCATCAGGGTAGGCTGTCTGTGTCATGGTGTGGCTCTTTTCAAAACTTATATAAAAGTGAGATGTTTTGTGCACTCGGTTATTGATTCAAACTAATAGAATAAAAGTTTCTTTTATACTATTAGGTTATTTTAAAATATGATAAAATGATCTTATTCGACGAGTTGAATTGCGCTGTGTATGTGGATCTATAGTGTAATCTAAACATTCACGCGACTTTATTGAATAGTATCCAAAAATATTAAATCAGAAATTGATATTGTTATATAAACGGATAAGTTTCAAATCTTGAATACATCTTTGATAATATGAAAAACTTATTACATTGTCTGTGCACGGATATAAGTTAATTAAACTCCGCTATTATTATATATATGTAGAGAAATAAGCTCTATGTATAGTGACAAAGCTATATCCGTTGAACGATGATTAGTTGAACACTTTTAGGTAAAATATAACTTTAATTTTATATATTGCATATATAGCAGATCTTAAACACCTTTCGTGAAATTTTTGAATCTCGTCACCACTTTTGTTCAATTTTTTTTTTATTGCAGATTTATGGAACCCTATTAGCATCTGATGATACTTCAGATTACAAGAAGGATAGTAGGCACTGGCTTATTTTTGATAGTGTTCAAAAATTGGTTGTTGGAGGAGCTGGAGTTATCAATGGCAATGGCAAAATTTGGTGGCAACATTCTTGCAAAATTAATAAAAAATTGGTATAAATACATAATTTTGAAAGGGTCGAGAGTCTTGAAGCAATCATAAAGTTGTTTATATATGAGTTACAGGTCAACACCAGTTTAAACGGTGTGCAAATAATTACTATTATTTGCATTAGGATAGACTGTCTACATTATACGCCAATCAAGTGCAACCTTCCCGAACCTTGCATAAGTGCATGGTGTTTTATGAGCCGGGGCCGGGAAGCCCTTTTGTCGTTTACATACTTAATTTTAAAAGGAGAGTCTTGGAGTAATGATAAAGTTGTCTATGTGCATGTGATTATAGGTTACTGTCCGTTCAATCCGTGTAGAAACAATTACAAATACATATTTTAAAATAGACTGTCTACATTACACTCCAATCAAGTGCAGTTCTTTCCGAACCTTGCATAAACACATGATGTTTTATGCAACGGGGCGTGGCAACCCTTTTGCCCTTTTGCAAACTTAATTTATTTATTTATATATATATTCCTATTTGTTTCTTTTGTTTTTATGATATATAACTAATTTTGTCTAATTTTTATTCTTATTGTCTACTTTTTTTTATTTTGCAGCCATGCAAGGTAGCACCCACGGTACGTTTATTTGATTTGATTTCTTATTTTACAAAAGAACAAAACAATTAATTATTACGTCATTTTTCTCTAATATTTTTTTTGTTGATAGAGATTTTTTATTTTATTTTATTTTATTTATTTTAAATTTTTACAGGCTCTAACATTTTACAAGTGCAACAACTTGAAAGTGAAGGACCTTAAAATAGAAAATGCACAACAAATACATTTGCTAATTGAGAAGTGTGTTGGTGTTGAAGTTACAAAATTGGTAGTGACTTCTCCAGAAAATAGCCCTAATACTGATGGAATCCATATAACTAACACTCAAAATATTCAAATTTCTGATTCCACCATTGGCACAGGTATCGATAAATTAATGATTTTAATTTTTATATACTTATAGTAAAAAAATAATTATATTGTTAAGTTGTATGTATAAATTAAAGGTAATTAGATGCTTTTAATAAGTGAAACTTATGATAAGTTATTAGCCTGAAAATATGACGGATTAAAATTTTCAACGATTGGTCATCATCGTCTCATCGACCACTTGGTCTTTGACGTAGGGCTTTTCCTAATTCCCAAATGAACTTGATAAGTCAACTCAAAGATAAATATATGTTAAGATCCTGAGCAACGTGTGATACCTTAGGTAAATTTCACTTCGATATACATGTAAGAAATGTTGTTGTGTAGGAAAACACAATTTAGACAATAGTGTCAATGTGGTATGTTTTAAAGGGTGCAATTGGTATAGAGGAAAATATTTTTCAGAATCAACTCATTTTTCTCAAAATTAAGGATAATGACTTTCCTTCAAAAATTAAGAAAAACTTTTTCTAAAACTCTCATCCAACTTTAAATTACATTTTTCTTAAAAAAACATCGATTTCTAAAAAATATATTCAATTTTAAAATTCTATATATTCACTCCCTCTCCCCCCGATCATGCCTTCAACCCCTACTAAAAAAATTAAATTTATTTTTTTTTTAAATCTTTTCAATTTCAAAATTTTATTTTTTCACCCCGATTTCGAATCCCCTACCCCCCACA
>NC_028640.1:5947641-5955573 GCF_001406875.1 Solanum pennellii
CCCCGCCAGCCCCCCTCCCTCAAAAAAAAAATTATTTTCAATTTCAAAAATTATTTGCTACTCTAGTAAAAGTAAAAGATATTTCTCAAAAATATTTTTCATTCATAAATCAAACATTGAAAATCATTTTTAAAAAATATTTTCTACTCACCCACCAAACATAAAAAATTAAATCATAAATCTACTTATTTTCCCAAAAAAAAACATTTTCCTAATTACCAAACACACCGAAAATCTTGAAAGTCTAGTTCAAAGCCGATAATTAATGTCACTATAGTGAGTTGTACTATTATAGATTGTTGAAATAATATTTACAAATATTAAATTATACTAATTGTACCCCAAAAAAATGACATTAAATTTTTTTTATTTACTAACTATGTATTTTGGAAATTATTTTTGTGGTAGGTGATGATTGCATCTCAATTGTGGATGGATCTCAGAAGGTCTTAGCCACTGGCATTACTTGTGGACCAGGTCATGGAATTAGGTACAAAAAATAAATACTATTCCGTCTTATTTAATGTGACACTTTTAAAATTTTGAAATTTAAATAAATTTATCTTTACTTGTAAGTATTTTATAGATGTTTTGAACATTTTGAATTATGAATTATTGTGAATTATATTATTTTTTACATAGTCTACAAATATATAAATTTCATTGCAAAAAGAATTGAAGATTTTATGTATAAATTTTCGATCAAACTTAAACTGTGTGATTCTCGAAAAATAAAAAATATCACATAAATTAAGACTGAGAGAGTCTAAAATACACCTATATAATTTCATTATATTAGTATTATTATGCTAGTATTATCTTATTTTTTATTATATTATTATTGTTATTTCTCTTATTTTGATTATCTTTACTTTCATTACTTTTCTTTCTTTAATATCTTTATCATTTTATTTTTATATATCTTTCAAACTGTTCTGAAAAATTATTTTCTTTAGTCGATCGTTTATACGAAACAATCTCCTACCCCACGAAGATAAGAAATAAGTTTTTGGGTCAAACCTCACTTACATGATTATTTTTTTTATCATATTCAGATTATTTTATCAAAATTTATAATCTAATTATGTAATTTATTATTATTCGTGCTTAGTATTGGAAGTTTGGGAGGTGGAAATTCAGAAGCTCATGTGTCTGATATTCATGTAAATGGAGCTAAGCTTTTTGGAACTACAAATGGACTTAGGATTAAGACTTGGCCGGTAAATTAATTAATTAATTATTTTTATTAATTTACAAATACTTTTTTTTAATTAATATACATATAATTATATTCTTGAATTATTTTGTATAGGGAGGATTTGGAAGTGCAAGCAATATTAAGTATCAAAATGTGGTTATGAATAATGTCAAAAATCCAATAATTATAGACCAAAATTATTGTGATCAAGCTGATGGTCCATGCAAAGCTGAGGTAATTGAAAATGGATTTAACTTATATATATATTAACGATACGAAAAAATAATCTACTCTGTTAAAGTATTATACAAAGCAGATATCTTATCGTGTTTTTTAGATAATTAATCCGTTCCATTATAGGTTGTTAGTTAAGTTATCTTTAGATAACTAAATATCGTAAATTTTTTTAATAATGTCGACGTATATATATTATAAAAATATATAACTTAAACCCTAACAAAAATGAATTTTATTTATATAATATACATAAAGTATAGAATATTTTTATACCATTAGTGCAATTTGCTACATCATTTGGACAACTTTCTTAAAATTCAATAAAATCCCCATACAAAATTGTGTATAATCAAATTTACCCCACTTTGAAAATGTAACATATAACGACATATTGTATATTATAAAGTTGTGACGGAATATCTATGACGATAATATTGATGACAGAGTTAATATGATCGATTCATAATATAATTCAATCACAGACTTATGATGATTTTGTTGATCTCTTAATCACAAAAATATATTTATGTATTTACAGACCGACTCAGCAATTGAAGTGAAAAATGTGATTTATCAAAATATCAAAGGCACAAGTGCAACAAATGATGCAATAAATATCAAGTGCAGCAAAAAATTTCCATGTGAAGGAATTTTGATGGAGAATGTGAAATTGTTAGGAGGAAATGGTGAAACTCCAAATGCTATTTGGGGAAATATTAATAATCTTACATGCAAAAATGTTTTACCAGAATGTCAAAAAAACTCAAAAATTGTATAATTAAGTTTGATAGTGTTAATTAATTTTTAATAGGATATTGTGTAGTTATACATATGACAAATTAAGTGTTAGAATACATAATTAGCAAATGATTTGTGATAAATGATATTCTTTGTACACATGAAATAAATATATTGTTGTGATATGATATTTCTTTTTTAAGTATTACTCATGAATTAAATAGACATTTTTAATCTTCAAAGTATTTTCAATTGTGATAAAGAGTTTATTAAAATCTGTATTTTTAAACTTCACTAGTAGAACTATACTATGTATATTTATTTTCGATCCCCCGCTTTAATACACCTAGCAGCGCTCCACTTAATTTTTGGACCATTTTTTAATTATTGCAAATTAATTGCGATTATCATTCGATCATCAGTCAAATTTTGGTTTTGCAAAACTATTTTTTTTGGTAGGCAAGTAATTTTTTATTGAATTTGAAATTTTACACGATTTTTAGAGTTTAAATATTTTTAAAATCTAAATTAAATATTTTGACTTTTATCTAATTTTATTGGGAAAATGATAAGTACTCCCAACCTATGCCCGAAATTCCAGAGACACATTTATACTATACTAAGGTCCTATTACCCTTCTAACTTATTTTATAAATAACCTAGCTTGACGATTATGTGTAGTCGAGCCAACATAGTAGACAATAAATTCTTAATCAATTGTTCATATCTGTACACGTTCAAATTGATCTAATGCTACTCCAATTGTTACACTGATTTCCCATCATCAGAAGAGAGTTTTTGATTTATTTTCGTCGTTGTAGAAGAAGTAGTGACAGAGTTTGTGCCTTTAGATGGTGCTGAAGAAGGATAAGGCAATTTCTTAGGCAACATTTGTTCCCAAGTAGTAGAAGCCTTAGACAATCTTGATCCTTTTGAAACAACAATACTAAAAAACAGAATAACAATCAGACATTGCTTCCATCAACTTAACATAATGAAAATATCAAGATTTAAGTTTGTATGTAGAGAGACAAAAAATTGTTGATTCAAGATTTGTAAAGAGAGTTGAGGTTTTTGATTGTTTGTGATAAGAGACATGTTGAGGAATGTGAAAAGTTTGCCAACTTGTTTGTTAGAGTAAAGTTAAGTCAATGGCAGACAATATTTAATTTAACAATTCTAAAAGCTAATGGTTGTTACTGTACTTAATTTTCAAAGCCTCCCATCTCACACTCATCATAGTGAAATATGAAATACTCATGATTAGATTATGCCATACTCCAAATAGTATATTATTTGAGTTTATTGAGTTTATATATGTATGTATTATATACAGAGTAATAACTTTGTATTATATCACTATTGTGGATCCATTAAGTTTTGGCGAAAAATTTGCTAAATTATTTATATTTTTTCTAATTGTATGTAGGTGATGAAATCGAAGAAGGCGATGAAAGCAGTCGTGAAGACTTCACATAGGAGCTGAAGTATTGATGTTAATATTATTGATGTTCTAGAAATTGTATATTTTTGAAGATTGTAAATTGTGTGGTGCATGTGTTTCACCTTTTTTTAATGCTATAAAAAGATTTGTATATTTTGCTTTTATTGATATTAGAATCACGGATCTTGAATTCTAATTTTGGTAATGAACATTTATTCTCGTGAACAATTTTTGTGTATTTTTATGTTATAAAATTACTGCAAAGCTCAATAATATAATATTTGTGGAAGTGGATCAATAGTATATATACGTATCAATATAGCTTACTAATAACTGTTGCATTAGAATTGTTGCAATATCATGTAATAACCGTTGCAATAGTCATTAAGCAACAGTTCTATAATTGTTTAAAAGTGTTGCATTACCCTATAACAACCGTCACAATAGAATGAAACAATGTGTTGAATCGAAAGAAAAATTGTAGTCATAGCCTCAATAGAACTGATGCATAAACCTCTATTACAATGGTTCAAAACCGTACAAATACGATCATAATCGTTGGCAATTAATTCAAGTCAGAACAGTGGCAATGAGTCCATGTATGGCTACGGTTATATGACCCGTCGCACCAAATCTTAGCAACAGAGCTATTGCTACGCGATCTGTTGTAGCGGTTGGCGTAACCATAGCCTTAGACCTATGGCTACGGTAGTAATATCTATTGCAACGGTAAGCGAACCGTGACAGTAGATCAAATTTCGAGTAGTGTAGCTATCACGCTTACTCATCTACATACTAGTCATGTAAGATCGACCACTGCCTCTGATATCAATTTGTTGGGTTCAATTAACCTAAGAATATACCTAACAAAATACGATACTATTTGTTCAATTTGTGTATCTGTGTTAATTAAAGTTACATTGTTTAATCTCCTCGAAAGATGTTACTATATCAAGAATATCTCTACACATATATATATAATTGGTTAATATTTTCAACTAGGTGTGTTCACGGGGTCGATTTCAATCATTGAATTTACTGTGAATAAAACTTTAAAATTTATTATTTTGTCCTAGAAGAAAGAGAGTGATAATTTCAATCTTATAAAGTATTGTCATAGACACACATATATACATAAATTCAATAAGATAAATATTCTCATCTTGGACATTTTTTCTTTCAAAATAAATTAGAAATAAATTTTAATGAAAACACATATAAGATCTTTAAAATTGTTTATAAAAATAATATATTATGTATGTATATTACTAAAATATATGTATATAATTTATCGGTTCGGTTCGATTTGGTCATCTCTCGATTTTTTCGAACAAAATCATAACCAACCCATATACTATCGATATTTAATAGTCTAAAATCAAACCACACCTAACCCAAATCAAATTCTACTACAAAAGGAACCGCAATTACCAACAAAAAAATTTGTTGATAAATTGATCAAATTGGTTGGAAAATTGAGTTACCAACCAAATGACAACTTATATTAATCCGTTGCTAAAAAGTTCGTCGGTAAATATTATCAACCGATTGTAATTTGTTGGTAAATTTACCAACCAAAAATCAGTTAGTAAACAACCAAAGATGTTGTTACAAAATTTTGAAATATGGCCTTGAAATTTCCGTTGGTAATTTTTCAACTAATTCTTGATTAGTATATCGTTAGTACCTTTACTAACGAATTAAAAAGGAGTTAGTAAATTATTTCTTCATTATTCGATTCATACATTGGTAATTGGTTGGTAATTTTAGTAACAAAAATTTGTGTTGATAATTTACCAATAAATTTTAAATATTTTTTTTGGTTTATCATCGAGTGTTCGGTACCCACATTGGAGCCCGACTAAATTCGGATTCACACTAGAAGACCTACATTGGGTAGTAAAGCGCTCCCCTAACAAAGATGATTAGGTACCCAACGGGAATTGAACCTGAATCCTCTTGGTTAAGGATGCAAGAGTACTTACCACTACACCACAACACTTGTGGAAATAAATTTTAAATACGTTAGTATGATTATTTGTTTTTCTAATAAATTTACTAATTGATTGTTAGTTTATTGGTGATATATCATTCAAGTTCAATGTTAGGTTAGTAATTGATTCAAAATATGTTCAAAATATTATTAATCGTGTGATTATTAAATAGTAAAATATTTATTAATTTATTACAATAAAAGATCTAAAAACACAAATATGAATTCAAAAATATTAATCAATTTTATAAATCATATTTGAATGAAACAATGTAAAATCTATGATAACAAGTTAAATTAATCTCAATGTGACACATATCAATATATCAAAAAATTTAATTTGAGCACGTTTATAAAAAATATTGACCAAATCTAAATTTTGTTCAAAACTTAAAAGTTAAAACGCCTAACAACACAAACTGAACATTGAAACCTCAAAACCGAAAACAACCATTTTATTAGATATAAAATGATCATCTGAAGCTAATCGCGCTGGCAGAATTTTCATCAGAGCATATTTACAAAAAATACTAAGAAAAATCAAATTTTGACCAAAAGTTAAAAATTAAATCGTCTAATGGTACAAACTGAATATGATAACCTCAAAATCAAAACTAGTCATCCTATAAAGCGAAAAATTACCTTCCAGAGCTAGTCGCGCTGACGAAATTTAAACTTAAGCATGTTTGCTAAAAAACTGACCTAATTTAAAATTTTAGTCAAAAGTTAAAAGTTAAAACGCTTAACGACAAAAACTTAAAATAAAAATCTGAAAACCCAAACCAACCATCCTATGAGATCAAATCTGAACTTATATGGCTAATTGCGGTGATAAAATTTCAATTCGAGCACAATTACCAAAAATGTTGACTAAAGTGAAATTTTGGTCAAAACTTAAAGCTAAATTGCGTAACGACATAAACTAAAAACGAAGGCTTTGAAACCCGAAGCCTTTACCTTATTACATCAAAAAATGACTTTTTGCATCTAACTGCACTGGCGGAATTCTTATCTGGGCACGTTATCAAATATATTGGCCAAAGTTAAATTTTTGTCAAAATTTATATGTTAAAACACCTGACGGCCCAAGTAAAAATGAAAGCCTCAAAACTCAAATTCCAACAAAACTACTAGATAAAAAATGGCCTTTGAAATTAATTACGCTAACGAAATTCTTATCTGAGCACGTTCACAAAAATATTGACCAAAATCAAATTTTGGCTTAAACATAAAATTTAAAACACCTAACGGCACAAACAAAAAATGAAAGCCTTAAACTTGAATTAACCTTCCCGTTAGATAAACAAATACCTTTCGAAGCTTATGACACTGACAGAGTTCTAATCTAAGCAAGTTTACCAAAAATATTGAATAAAGTAAAGTGGTTAAAATTTAAAAGTTAAAACGCCTAATGACTCAAACTAAATATGAAAGCATCAATACTAGACGCTGATTACCAAATAATTTTACTTCAATTGGTAAATTTACCAACTATTAAAATATAAGTTAGTAATTAATAATTTACCAATAAATTTTATCAGAGTTGGTAATAGTTACTATTCAACTAAACATTCATATATAATATACCAACTAATAATTAATATGTTGGTAAATTTTACCAATGGATGAATGATCGGTTGGTATATTACCAACTATTTTAATGATGTTAGTAATTTACTAACTACAATATTTATTCGTCGGAAAAATTTTCAACTAATTTAATATTGGTTGGCATGTTTACCAACAAATTACATTTCGTTATTAATTTACCAACACATTTATATTTGATTGGTAAATTTAACAACACAATATTGTCGTTGATAAATGATTGGTTAGTAATTCATTAGTAATATGTTGATAAATTATATAAACAATTTTTTTTGTCATATTTACAAACCGATATTATACTTCGTTGGTAATATTATCAACAAAAGGTGTGTGTTAGTAGTATTTCCGTTGGGAATCCATTGATAGAATGTTGCTAAATTTAGCGCAATTTTTTCCCGTCGTATTTACCAACTTAAATACTTAGTAAAATTTTATGTTGGTAATCTGTTAGAATTTCATTGTTAAGTTTTAAAATATAATTCAAGTAGAAATATGTTGGTAATTTATTAGTAGAATACTAACCAACTTAAGTTATTGATAAAATGTAACGACCTGTTTAGTCGTTTTGAGCAGCAGATTTTATTTCTGGAAAAACTGGCTGAGACGACGGAACCCACGACGGACCGTCATGGGCACGACGGACCGTCGAGGGGGTCTCGTTCCAAAATACTTAGAATTCTGAAATTTGGGTACTGAAATCGACTCTCTGAACTT
>NC_028640.1:5964175-5972804 GCF_001406875.1 Solanum pennellii
GGCATGGACTAGCTTTTGTTTATTTTAGCTTCTTAGAATACTCTTAGTTTAGTAATTTGATCATAGATGTTCTTGTGGTGATGACTTCCAGATTTTGGGGAATAATAGATGTTGAATCTTAGAAGTTATTGAATTGGTTTTTATTAATGAGTTTAAGTCTTCCGCATTATTTTCTGTTGATATTAAATTGAAATGTTAAGGTTTAGATTGGTTGGTTCGCTCACATAGGAGGGTAAGTGTGGGTGCCAGTCGAGGCTCGGTTTTGGGTCGTGACATAAAATCTGTTGGCAATTTGGATATTTTGTAGTGTTCGATTTATATAATTAATTTGATTTAATTTTTCGATTTGAAATTAATTTTTATTCGAATCGTGAATATCCCTATTTTCAACTATCAATATAAGATTTATTGGTTAACAATATAAGTGTTTTTAGTTTCTTTCTTGATATATGTATGACAAGAAAAGTATCCTAGACAAAGAAAAAGAGAAAGCAGAATCAATGGCATATACTATGGAATTTGATTACTAGTCCCCCTACTTTGGATATGTCATGGAACCCACAAAAATTTAAGTATATAAAGTACCATTCGATTTTTAAATTAATTTTTTGTTGAAAATTTTCATTTCTTGCTTTCTTTTTGGATTTATCTTAAAAGGGGTGTATCTTTTATTGTTTAATAAGTTATTCGATAATAAATTTAAGACTACGAAAAATTTAAATAACTAAACATATTTTTTAATTTAAAGTCATAGAATCTAATTTTTATTTTATTTTTAAAATTTATATTTAATTAAACTAAAACACGTAAATTAGAAAATTTAATTATGATAGAACAAAAAAAGGGATTAAAGTAGCAAAAATTGTTGGCAAAGACAATGATTACTATATAGTAGATAAACCAACGGTTAGATTATGCCAGCATCGAAAGGGGTTTTCATCATTAAGAGGGAGACAACTTTATAGATTTCTTTTTTCTTATCTATATTTATATTAGAATTTAATATATTTAATTTTTTCTTCGTTTAAAATTATTTGTGGTATTTTCTGTATAAGATTGGCATCCCCATTCTAAGGTTACTTAGTACTTAGGTCGTGAGTTCCGATCTTAGTAGCCTTTATTCCCATCCCGCTAAGAACATAGGTTTTTTCCCTCAGTTTCTGCTCTCCTTGCTTTAACTAAAGAACTACTTTTCACTTTAAGTAGGTGTTCAAACCGACTAGATCAAAGGTATAACTTGGGTCTACTGGTCTGACATCGCTCTTAGAATTGGATCCGATCCTAGCCTAGCTTCAAAGAAGTCGTTACGCGAGAAGGTGTAGGTGCTGCTTATTTTTATTTTTAGATTCAAACTATAAAAATATTGACTAACATTTTAAGATGTATTTTTTCATCATATTAATATGAAAAAAATTGTAATTTATAGTACTTTTCATGTAGTTTTAGAATATCTAATTTTTTTAAAAAAAATATTGAATTTGTGTGATCTAATTTACCTTTAAAAAATTAATTAAAATTGACTTTTGATAAATGCAATCTGACAAACAATTCTAAACGGGGAGAATATTTAATAAGTTTTTTTCTTTAGAAAGATTTACTCTATTTTCGAATGAAGCTGAAGTATGAGCAAGAGTCTCTTTGTGGTGATCTCTGAGACTTTCATCGTTTTTTTTTATTGAACTATATCTTTAAATATGGATTTTTGTTATTTCGTAATGATTATCGAAATTTATATTACGTATTATAAGGTTTAATTTTGTAAAATAACGTTCTTAACAAGATTTTAAGAGTGTAAAGAGTTCAGCCAAACCATTTCACGATAATTCGATATTAGTCTCTATACGAAAAATTACAACTATATATTGGTCAATTGTCTTCTATGAATCGAACAAAAAAAAAGAGAAGAAAATAAAGAAAGATGTTATGCTTGTGATATTATTTCTCTTATAATTGAGAAATTCTCAAAAAGTAAATGAGGCATGGTTCAAAAATCTTTAATTTCATCTTGATTTTATTAAATTTAAATAAGGCATAGTTCAAAAATATATATCATATGTCACGCTTTTATTATTAGATCAACATTCGAGTCTTACGAACAGTTTAAAGAACACTCTAACTTTAACTTTTTATGTGACATGTTTAATATCATAAGATTAAAGAACATTTTAATAAATTTGATATAACTTTAATTTAAAACTATAAGATAAAAATTCTTATTTCTTTTTTTAAACTTCGTTCTAAGTCAAACTAGATTATTCTTTTTCAAACAGTGGAAATACTAAATTTTTTCCCCAGTAATTCATAAGGAAGGACAAATGACGAGAAATTTATAGTCAATAATAACTATTGCCTCTCTGGTTAGCACATAGAACATGTTTGGCCCCAACTCCCACCCACCACAAACCAAAAATAAAATAAAAGTAAAACATATTTGAGTAAGTTCTACGTCCTCCGTTTAATAAAGAATGTTATAGTTTGATTTAGTATAAAGTTTAAGAAAAAAAATTAAATATTATAATCTTAAATTAAAGTTATATCAAATAGAGTATATAAAATTGTTCTTAATTTTGTGGCCTTGAATATATCACATGAAAAATTGAAAGTAAAATGTCACCAATCTTTTTAACAGATAAAAAAGAAAAAAAAATCATTTTTTTGTAAAACAGACAGAGTACCGTACTTATATCAATAGAAATAATAAATATTTAATAAAATAATAGAAACACAAATAAATTGTTCAACCAAATACCATCATAATACAAAAACACAATAGAAAGCCTCATATTTACTAGAGGAAAAAAATGTTCTTTTTTTTTTAATTCACATTGAGAGAATAAAATAAAAATTACTAGGAATTTAGCTCCTGAGTACCACCCCTACCCCCTTCCAATAATAATACTAATAATAATTTCAACGTTCGCTTCATATCATTATATCATCATTCTAAAATAATAAAAATAAATAAACTAATACATTTAATTTGATTTGAACATCATCGTTATAAATTAAAAAAAAAATAGAATAAAAAAGAGAACCCTTACTATACTTTTATTTTCTCTCTTTTACTTCTTTCCTTCTTCTTGTGTTGTTGTCGTTGTCGTTATTGTCTTAACTTCTTCTTTAGCTGGTGACGGTGATGGTGGTGATGGTTGTGAAGTATTAGGTATACCACCATCAATACAACTTCTACATTTTCTTTCAACCCATCCTTCAATATCATCTTCACCATTACCACTAAAATGTCTACCACCACAAAGCCTAGCAATAATACTAGCAATAACACCAAGTATTGTTATTATTGCTAGTACAACTAGCAATGTTTCTATAGATTTATGTGTATTACTACTTGAAGAAGATGATGAATAGTAATTAGTGTTTTGTTGATCCACTACTAGTGGTGGTAGCCCTTTCTCATTCTCCATCTTTTTTCTTGGTGGTGTTTGTGTGTAGGGGGTGGAGTGGGGGGTGTTCAAGGTCTTGAAAGTGTAGAAAAAGATGGTGGAAATATTGAGTTTGATGAAGAGGAGTGTTGGGTAGTAGTTAGAGAGTTTAAAGTGTTGAAAGTGGGGTTTTGAAGTAGGTGTTTGGTGATGAGAGTAAAAATTTTGTGGGTTAAAGTATTGTTGAGGTTAGAGTTGGAAAAAGAAATATATAAGGACTTAAGTTTTATATATATATATATATACATGGTGCTAAAAAGGATTAAGGATTATATTATTAGAATAGAAGGTTAATAAGAAGTCGGGAATTGCAGTAGGGGAGAGATCGATAAGGAGCTAGTCTTCTCTTTCATATTGTTACGTATTGCATCACTAGTTGTGTTATCTTGTTAATTATTGACATTATTTTTCTTTTTAGCATGTTTTCTTATTGTATTATTGTGTCAAAAAATCTATTTTTTTCCAAACAAATAGGAGTAAGGTCTGTATTTATCCTATACTTTGCGATTTCTATATTAAATATATTATTATTATTAATATTAATATTTTAACATATAAAGGCCCCTATATGGGACAAAACAATAATGTAAAGGGGAACTTGTTGTGTATGTGTTGTAAAAAGCTGATTAAAGATCAGAAATTAGGATTCATCTTTGAAATATGTTGCCCTCCAAAGTATAATGAGCCCCACAATCTCTAAAAGAAATTTTTTTTTTTATTTTTTTTTTGTCTTTTTTTGATTGTGATGATTAGTATATTATCTTTTGTTACCCTCAAATGTACAAAGTTATAATGTCTATAAATACAATGGAGTAAAATATTTATATTATTTATTTATTTGTGAATAAATCACAAATTTACTATGATTATGAATTTTTTTCATCACTTAAATTAGTCAGTGTTATGTGAAATTTGTATGTTACCATAATAAATATATTTATTTCTCTATGTGGTTAGTCCCAAAAAGTTGTTTTTCTTGGGGAGGGGGAGAGAGGGGGGGGGGGTAATTGTTAGTAGAATTTTTGTCTTCATTGGTGTCACATGTTTGTCTTTAAATATGAAGTGAGATCCCCAAGATTTTGTTTGAAGATATAGTTTCACTCTTATCTATTTATTTGTTAAATTTATGTGAGAGAGATAAAATAATGAGAGTTCTTAAACTTAAAATATTTTTGTTACTAATTATTTTTATAATATTTTTAATGAACTATCAAGTAATATTTGTTAATCACTCTTATCTATTTATTTGTTAAATTTATGTGAGAGAGATAAAACTAGGAGATTTCTTAAACTTTTAAAATATTTTTTTTACTAATTATTTTTATAATATTTTTAATGCACTTCTCAAGTAATATTTGTTTAACATGTAATATTTCGAGAGATAATCAATTTTTGAATATTTATTTAAAAGTATTTTAAGTTGTTTATTATTGTACTTTATCCCTTTTTTTCTGTATTTTCAAATATTTTAAGTTATTGATTAGAATAATGCACAAGTACCTCTCAAGCTATGTTCGAAATCTCAGAGACACATTTATACTATATTAAGGTACTATTACCTCCCTGAACTTATTTTATTAATAATTTTCTATCCTTTTTTGACCTACGTGATACTATTTTGTGGGTCCAACGTTGATTGACTTTTTTTTTTAAAGCCAGTGCCACGTAGGCCGAAAAGGAATAGAAAATTACTTATAAAATAAGTTCAGGGGGTAATAGGACCTTAGTATAGTATAAATGTGTCTCTGAAATTTGGGCATAGGTTGAGGGAGTACTTGTGTATTTTTCCTATTGATTATTGTGACATGTAGTAGTATTTTTTTCTAATTTTTAAATACATAATATGTTTAAAAGGAAATAAATACAAAATACTAAATGTTGCCAATATACTAAAAGAAAAATAAATAATAATTTTTTTCTAATTTTTAAATACATAATATGTTTAAAAGGAAATAAATGAAAAATACTAAATGTTGTCAATATTACTAAAAGAAAAATAAATAATATAATTTTCTGCATAATTTTTAAATACATAATACACTAAGTAGGAAAATAAATAAATAATTACTTTACTATGTATATATAAAAATTGATCAATTAACTGTTTGACTCTAAGCTCCTCAATATTTACACTCCTAATATATATAGGAATATATACACTAAGTAATATAAAATAATCCAAACACGACAATTCCACATATTTCACAAGTATTCTTAATGAAAAAGATAAATACAATATGATTCTAAATATGAATAAACTAAAAAAATAATGATAAAATTGAGCACCTAAAATATATTCCTAATACGAAATAAGACAAAAAAATTCTTTTTCTTTTGTAGAAAATTTCTTATTTCATTCTTTAGTAATTTTCCAAGTATTTTTTTGGGTTAAAAATTACCATATGTCTTTCTCAGCCCAGTTGGCAATTTTGACAAATAGTAAGTAATAAATTTGATGTGATGTAACATTATTTTCACATGAACCAATAATACTATTTATATTTAACAACACTATAATTTATACATATAGTGACATTTTAATAAAGTCCTCTACAGTATTTACTGAATTTCTATATTTACATTTGTCTTTGAACAGATTGTTTGAAACGATTATACACACAAAAAGAATAAAAAAAAACTCTGAACAAATAATATGTCCCTTTGTTGTTGTTTTAAAATAATTATATCCTTATTCTTAGGTGGTGAAAGTAAAAAAAAAATAATTTACTTTTTTGATGATTTCGTATTAATATCTTATTTTCTTTGTTCATATTGTCAATCTTAAGGTTAAATAAAAGAAAAAAAGTTATTGAGGATAAATCGAGAATAATCTCTCTACCCTATATAGATAAGAATAAAGATGTATACATTTTATCCTTTTCAGACTTCACTTTATAGGATTATATTAAGTTTGTTATTTTTTCTTTGCTAGATTGGTGGTATATCAGAATAATTCTAATTTATTCGCTCGAATATTTGTTTTTAAAATTGACATATATAAAGTATTTGAAATTTAGTTATTTCAAATTAAAACTTCAAACCAGAGGTCTTAATTTCAAATCTCGAATTTAAAAAGAATTCAAATTCAAAACCAACGTTTTGAAGGAGGAGGAGGAGTACGAAATTATCAAATCTAACTAAATTTTAAATAGGCTTTACTAATAAAGTGATATATTTTATCAATTCACCTTTAAAATCAAAGGTGAAACTAATTTATAATAAAATATATTTAATTCACGTGAATTTGGAATATAGCTTTTATTTTGACCATGTATACATATTAAGAAGTTCATTAAATGATTATAAATTTCATGATACACTCAATTATTATTTTATATATTTTGAACTTTGGGAAAATGCATAAGTATCAACTAACCTGTGCCTGAAATTCTAAAGTCTTATTACCACCTGAACTTATTTTATAAATAACTAGTTAACTTAGTGTGATAAAAAAATTATTCGTTAAATTCGCTAACTAACTAATTTTTTGAATAATTGAGTACTAAATATATTTCTAAAGAATCTTTATAGTCTTTAAACCAAATATATCAAATTTTAAGTCTTAATTCAATTTATTATTTGTACTTAATTATAACTTTTGTAATTTTAAATTACTTAATTATTTTCTATATCATGAAAAAAAATTCTAAATTTATTCTCTTTATTTTAATAAGAAAAAAATTCTAAATTTATTCTCTTTATTTTAATAAGAAAAAATTCTAAATTTATTCTCTTTTTATTAATAAGAAAAGTAAATTTAATGTATTAAGTTGAACTCTTTATGAAATTTAAAAATTAATCTAATAATATAATAAGCTTAATGTAAATATATTTAATAAATATTTTTGCACGAAAAAATGGTGTTTTTTCTAATATTTATTCTTTTCCTTCAAAATTTATTATTCTTTTCTTTAGTAATGATTTTTTTTTCATCTTTCACTAATCTTAAATTATGAAATGTTTGTAAATTATTTTCTATCTTGACTAATTTTACTACGATTATAATATAGTGCCTATTATTTATATAAATATGAATAGATTGAAAGATACATAATCTCAATTACGCAAAGAATATAAAGTATTCAAATAATTAAACTCAAACTATATATATGTATTAACTAAAATACAACTTTAAACTTACCTATGTTTTAGTTATAGTTACTTATTCTAACAGGTAAACAGAAATAAAAATTGTGGAATTTCCTAATCCTCAAGATTGATTTCATTATTCACAACAAAATATATACAATATTGAAACAATAAAAAGAACCTTGAAGGATAATGAACAAAACGATTCAAGTCTTTAAAGTTAAAAATAATTTACCTGAAATTTCAATAATATTATTTAGGGTATGAATAAATTATAATTACATAAATAAATCATAGAATCCTTGTTGGAGTATCAAAGAAAATTAGAATAAATTAAAATTAAACAAATAAATAAAATAATCTTTGTAGGAATATCAACGAAAATTATCCTAGCCTCTAATATTCAATTTGTACACACTCTCAATATTTACTACACAATTGAAGATTAATGGACATAAACAGTAATTTTGGGGTTCCTTTTCCCAGTGAGTTTATCAAATTTAAACTTAAATTCCTAAATATTGTTATATGTTCATCTTGTCTTCCATTATAAATAATAAAGATTATTTACATAAAAAATGCGCAGAATAATAAGTTGTAACGACCTACTTAGCCGTTTTGAGCAGTAGAGTTTATTCTGGTAATAACTGTCAGGGTCGACGGATCCCACGACGGACCGTCATGGGCACGACGGACCGTCGAGGGGGTCTCGTTCCAAAACACTTAGATTCTGAAAATTTGGGTACTGAGATCGACTCTCTGAACTTCACGACGAAATGGCAGGACGGAC
The DNA here is from genome assembly GCF_001406875.1 of Solanum pennellii. Classification (NCBI taxonomy): domain Eukaryota; kingdom Viridiplantae; phylum Streptophyta; class Magnoliopsida; order Solanales; family Solanaceae; genus Solanum; species Solanum pennellii. The sequence continues at coordinate 5,972,495 of NC_028640.1, forward strand.
CGTTGAGGGCTCGACGGACCGTCACAAATCCTTCCACAGAATTAACTCTCTGAACTTTGTGACGGACCTGCAGGACGGATCGTCACAGTCGTGACGGACCGTCACAGTCTCCGTAAGCCCACTCGGGTCGGAATTCTGCTAAAGTTTTTAAAAGGGGCGTTTTGGACTATTCATGCTTATAATTATAAAGTTAGTGAGTTAATGTTAATAATTCAATTACTTGGGGGTTAAAGGAGATAACCTTGAAATAAATAGTGGGTTATTTTATCATCTTTTATACTTAATTATATGACAATTAGGGTAAAAGAAA
>NC_028640.1:5979150-6043397 GCF_001406875.1 Solanum pennellii
TTTTTCTTTGTTAATTGTGGAGTGCAGCAAACGTGTCATCGTCTTCAACTCAACCGCAACTCTAGCCAGTCTTCATCCCGTCAGATCTCAGGGTGAGCTAATGCTTCTAGCTTGGACTGGATCTTCTTCTTCATGTCTTGATGCCTTGAAGTTCCGGCACGGACTAGCTGTTTATTTATTTTAGCTTCCTAGATATTCTTAGATTTAGTAATTTGAGGATAGATGTTCTTGTGGTGATGACTTCCAGATTTTGGGAATGATAAGTGTTAAATTTTAGAAGTTATTAATTGATTCCGTTAATGAGTTTTAAGTCTTCCGCATTATTTTTCTGTTTATTATGGTTGGTTCGCTCACATAGTAGGATAAGTGTAGGTGCCACTCGCGACCCGTTTTGGGTCGTGACATAAGTACAGTAAAATCATCAATAATGAGGAAAATAGCAACAAAACAAAAAAAAACAAAAAGAATATTATAAATAAAAGACATCAAACAAACTGAAATGAAAAGAGTAACATGAGTGAGATATTTTACTCATCAAGATTGAATTTAAATTTCCAAAATTGTCATATACCCGTCTTCTCTTCTATACTGTTAAGTATTACAAAAGAAGTTAGTCACAAATAATCTATATATTATAAAATAGACATAATCAAAGTGATGTACATTGGTCACACAAATTAGATATTGTTATTATTGAATTTAAATTCCCAAAATTGTCATATGCTCATCTAATCTTCCATATTGTAAACGTTAGTAACATATAGACTATATATTACAAAATTATATAATGAAGAAAGGAAAAATAAAATAATAAAATTCTTGCATTGGTGAAGATGACATGGTTCAAGTATTTATAGTAATCAATAAACTTTTAACTATTGAATAATATAAAGAGAAAATGGTCAAAAGTCCTCCTAATCTATAGCCGGATTTCTAACTACACACTCATACTTTACGGGGTTCCTATCACTCCCCTAAATTGTATAAAACTGAAATTATTACCTCCTTGAACGCTTAGCTGGCAAAGTAAGTGTATCTCACTCTCTTTGAGAGAGTGAGCACAAAAATTTAATATTAAAACTTTATTTTTAATATCTATTTTTAAGTATATGTATTTTTTTTAATTTATTTATTGTCTTCTTCTCCATAGCAATAAAGATCAAATTCCTCCACCATTCACCATCATTGCTACCACCATCTTCACCGGATTCACCATGGTTGATTTCACACAAGCTTTTAAAATCTCATGTAAGAAATTTTATAAACCATTCAAATCAATTAAAAGTAAGATGAGATCTATTTATATCGCCTAAAAATGGGATTTGGATCATATTTGGGGAAAAAAAATCAATTTAGGTTTACATCAATCCCAATTGAACTCTCAAATAAGTTTTTTCTTTTTATTTTATAATTCCTTTAATTATCAATCTCAAATCTCAAGCAACCAATTACAAGTTTCTTCCTCATTGTCTCGTAGAAAATTTGCACTTGTTCTTCCTCTCTATTTCGCTCCCTTCACTTTTTTTAGTTTTCTTCTCTCCATTGCTACCAGCGAAAAGCTACCATTGTTGCTTCCTCCGACGAAATGTCACCGTTGCGGTTGTCTCCGACGAAACACCACCATTGTCGCTGCCTCTGACGAAACGCCAGTTCTGCCTCCGGTGAAACGCCACAATTCTTGTCGCCTCCGGCAAAACTCAAAACACCAGCAAAAACCCTCCCACACCTCCTCTAATCTCTCTCTTGTTCCTCGTAATCCATTTTTGATGGACTTTGGTGTTCAAAGTAATGGTGAAGTTACTTTAGAAATTTGAAAGAATTGAGAAAGAAATTGCTTTAGGATTTGAAGAAATTGGAAGAGTATAGGAAAAAGAGAAAGGAATTATAAGAAAACTGAAAAAAAAAAATTAATTAAATTTCCACGTGTCGAACGCGTGAAATTCACAGATCAATATAGATGTGGTTGTGGCTTTTCAGGGAGGTAATAATTTCAGTTTTATAAAATTCAGGGGGGTGATAGGACCCCCGTAAAGTATGATTGTGTAGTTGGAAATCCGATTATAGATTGGGCGGGCTTTTGGCCATTTTCTCATAATATAAATTAAAAGAGTTATGGAGTAATCAATACGTACAATTGTAACTTATATTGATAATTAATGTCTTAATTATAATTTAGTAATACTTTTAAGAAGGAATAGAGAAAGGATTAAATATTTAGAGGGGTATACTGTAACGTACCTATACCTAAAATAATAAAGAAATTAATGGAGGAATTTAAAGAGAATGATCAATAGAGGGTATTTATTTAATTTAATTAATATATCAAGATGCAAATAAGAGAAAAAAGGTTTCAAAAAAAAGACAAAATATATAAATACTAATGCTGGCCTATGAGGGCTGCNTATAAATATACCCTTGGAGTATTAGAAATGGTACAAAACTACCCTCCATCCACCTATTTGCTCCAAAATGCCCTTCTCACCAACCTATTGGCTTCAAAATACCCTTGTATCCACATTTGGGTTCAAAATTGACCACTTATTTAACGGTTTTAAATTTAAATAATTTAAATATTTTTTTAAATACGTGGCCCTCAACTTTTTTTTATAACTTAACTTATTAATATAATTTATAAATCAATCCATTATCCACTCATTACTAATTAAACCCGCCCCAATTAATAAACCCGACCCTTTACTAATGCAACAATAGTAAATCTATTGCCAATGAGTGTTTATAAAATTTTGAGGCGAAAATATCTATAGAAGTAAATTATCATACATTCAAGTCCTCAAAACATATTATAATTCAAGTGTCTAAATAATAATTACCGATAAACTTAAAAGTCTGACTACGTTCATCTTAGTTATTCCTTCATCTCCATTATGTGATGTTACTTAATAGAAAAACTTTTTTAAAAAATAATATATTATAGTTTTAATATTTAAAATAAATCATATATATTTATAAAACTATATTAAAAAAAGTGCACGAATTAATTTGGGGTTACTACTTCTTTACCTTTGATCATAATTTTTGAATTCAAACTTGAAAGAGAATCCTATTGAAAGTATCCTCCTAAATAAGAGGCTAAACCTAAATTTCGTTGGGGTTTCAATTCGGACTAGAACAAATTTGGATGTTATTTTCAAGAATCTGTAATTTCACCGTGTCTTAGTAGTGTTTAGGACTATTTTGATAGTAGAATTAGTTTATTAATTGGTGAGTTTAATTAGTAATGGGTGGGTAGTGGGTTGGTTTATAAATGATATTAAAAAACTAAATTATAACCAATAGTTGAATACCAAGTATTTTAAAAAAATATCTAAATAGCTTAAATTTAAAATCATTAAAAAAACTGATCAATTTTGAACTTAAAGATGGATAAGAAAGGTATTTTGGAGCCAATAGGTAGATGAGAAGAGAATTTTAGATCTAATAAGTGGATGGAGGATAATTTTATACCATTTCTAATATTTCAAAAATATTTTAGGCTCTTTTCCGTTGTTATTATTACAATTATTATTATATTTTCTTATAAACTTTATGTCAAACAAAAGTAAGTAGCCTAGCTTTGACTCTTGATAACGTCCCTTTTTGGACTCAAATGCGCCACAATTTATGCTCTAGCTTTGCATAACTATTTTGTCTTTTTGAAAGAAAAAAAAACACTTTTATTTTGAGATAAACAATGGATTGTATTAAACTTTTCTTTAAGTAAACTTATTTTAATTCTTTTGGTGGATTTTTACCTCTTTCTAAAGAAAGGAAATAACTTTTCTATAAGTAAATTGAAACTCTCTCAACTTCTTACGCAGGGTCTCATAGAGTTTTTCTAAAAAAAATTTCCTGAAAGCTATTTCACTAAATATTCATAAGTTAATACATACAAAAAATAAAATAAAAATAAAAATCGTTCAATTTTTAACGCACAAAAAATTGAGGTAGCCTAATTCCTTTTAAATGACCCTTAAATGCCAAATATAAGACTGGATCATAGTGAGCCTGTACATACTGCTCACCTAACTTATTATGGGGATCCCATAAGTTGTTTTTAAAAAGGTCACCTGATAACCATATCATCAAATATTTATGAATTAACACAAACAAAAAATTGAGAAAACCACCTAATTTATGTTAAATGGTCCTTAAATGCCAAAATATATCATGGATTATAGTGAGGATATATATGCTGCTCTGCAACTCATTACAAAGTCTTGTAAAGTTTTTTCAAAAAAATATTAAGAAGTCATATCAACAAAATATTCATTTGGTAGCACACAAGCAAAAATTGAAAAATCGTCTAATTCCTGTTAAGTGTCCCATAATTGCTAAAATATGTCGTGGATCATGGTGATGATATATGTACTGCACCCCAACTCATTACGGAGGGTCTAGTAAAGTTTTTTTTAACAAAAATCGCCTAGAAGTCGTATCACCAAAATATTGATGAGCTAACACCTATGAGAAACCCTTAAATGCCAAAATGTGTCGCTGATCATGGTGAGACTCTACGTACTACTCTCCCAGAGGGTGCCACAAGTGTTTTCAAAAAAATCACCCGAAGACGTATTATCAGAATATTCAAAAGTTCAAAACTAATCCACTAGTCTATGCTAGAGTTTCACATGTCAAAGCTCAAAACTTCCTCAAATAGTGTTGGAGTTTCACATGTAAAAGTTTAAAATTTTAATCGCATTGCATTGGAGTTTCATATAATAGGTAGTTTTGGAACTCTAACAGAGTGTATTGGTAATTCAGATCTAAAAGTTTCAAACTTCAAACGCATTATGTTGAAACTTCTTTTATGTTTTAATAATGTTTATTTTGTACAAATATTATTTCAATCATATATCAAATAAAAAATTAAAGTTCAAATACCAACTCAACCCCCACCCCTACCCCACCCCCACCCCACACACCATTTTCACCTTGGAGAAGAATTTGGAGGCCCATTACAAATCAACCATTTGGGCTTCAGTCATTTATAAAGAAGGGAAATTACGTGGTTAAGCTAACTAATATTATTTAATTACTAATCATAACTATAGTTTGCTATAATTATCATTTGCGACTAACATTATACATTAATTACGTGGGTTAACTTCGAGTTTGTATAATTAATCATGTTTATATATGTATAATTCATCAGAATATACAAATACAAATGTATAATATGCAATTATCTAATCGATATACATCTACAATTCACCTCTCCTCACACTCATCCCTCTCTCACTCATCTCTCTCCTCCCTCTCCAAATCTGATTTGCCTCTCTCCTTCCTCTCCCAATCAATCTCGCTTTCCATATATACAAATATATATGTATAATATACAATTATCTTACCGATATACATAACAATTTACCTTTCTCCCCGTCTTTGCCCTCTCTCTCTCCTAGTCTTGTTCTCCTTTCTCCTCCCTATAACATGTAGTTACGAATTTTAATTATCAACTATAGCTGTGAAGAGTAATGAGACTATTTTTGAGTGGCTATATGTGAAAGTTCCTCTATAAAGAAAGTCTCGAGTGGTGGTTACTTGTCTGTGGGTTCAAATGTACCAGCCCAAGCCCATTTTTGTTAGAAATATTCCTTAAAGGGAAAACTACCTTAATAATATATCGATAATATATTTACTAATTCTACATATTTTAAATAATCATGTATCCAATTACATAACAATTCTCTATCAGATACAGTAAAATGGAGAGATAACCGAGCAAGAAGTGGAGAAAGGCGAGCGAATTGTAGTCATGTATCCCAGATGGATGTGAAACGCAGTAGATACACACTAGATACATGTGTGTGTATACATATATATATATATATATATATATATATATATATACACACATATATGTATGTATGTGTATGGTATGATTCATTCTAGATATATATGAGAACAATGAGCGATATAGGAGGAAAGTGCGCGAGTTTTATTTATGTATCTCACATACAGGCGAATTCACTTGGATACATTGTATCTAGAACATATTACACATAATTTTAACCCAATGTATTTCGAGAGACATGAATTTGGACGTATTTAGAACACTAAAATCTGGTAAAATTTATAATATTGTAACAAGAGTATATGAAAGTAATTAGCTCCTAAATTAATGTGATTTATATGATTTTTCCTTCTTTAAACCGTTTCTTTCAGTTATTTTTATGGAAAATAATAAAAAGAAATTGTACAAACAATTGGTTTAGTGAAAGAAGATTAAAAAAATGAGAAGAATAATTAAATGTTTTTAGCTATTATATACCACATATGTTGTGTAACATATTATAACAAGTCATTTACTTTTTAGATAATTATAGGTTTCAAGTTTCTATATTTAGAAATAAATTTTGCAATGTGCGAATCTAAATTCAATCTGATCTTAATATAAATATCAAATACCAAATAGTAACCTTATAAACCACCTTCACATGATGATATACAAATATCACACACGTTCATTGCATAACACGACTTATTGTACTCTTTATTCTTAAATTAACAAATACATTGACTTCTTTTCCCTTTGTCATCAATAATATATACTAAAAGTTTGTATACATGTGCACACTACACATGATGATAATTTGTATAAAAAATAATTATAAAGATATGAGTAACTAAGATGAATTATGTGTTTGCAAATCGTATCAATTACACAGTTCAATTGTACTTCGATAGAAAAATAATAATATTATTAATTGGGAACAATAAAATAATTAACATTCTCTTAAAACTTTAGAGTAATATGAGAATGTAACAAAAAGTTCCTTGTTGTTTGAGCTTTACTCCACAGCCCAAAGTGATTGCCCGTATCGATGTTTCAACTCACATGATTATCTCGATATTTGTATTGAGATTCAATTATATTTAAATTTTTTATGTGAATATTTCATTTAATATAAAATTTAATATAAACATTAAATTATATTTAAATATCTGTATCTATAATTTTTCATTAAACATAAATATTAATAATGCATGTGTATTAGACTATATACTAATTAATTTTATTTTTACATATCGTGTTCAATTAAATATTATCACATAAAACGAGATGTACTGAATAGATATTTTTGTGGCAATAATGTTTAACTCCAAATTTGATTGATCAAACTCTTGGGGTGGGGTGGGTAGGGGAACTAACAGCTAGCAAATTAAAAGCCTAAAAAGCTCTTGGGGACCAAAAGTTAATAAATTTTTGTACCTCAAAAGTGCCTAATGGTCAAGCTTATTTTAGATATTAATTACTCGTCTTTTTTATATAAGAAAATTTACTTATTATTTTCGCTGTTCTTTTTTACTTATCCACTTTTAAATTAGTATATTTATTAAGAAAATAATTAATGACGTAATGAGTTTATCATTTTATCCCTATTAATTATGAAGTGGATAAAATTTTTTACCTTTTCCAAAATAATTAGTCATTTAATTGTGGGTATAATAGGTAAAAAAAAATTTCTTTTTTGATTTATCAAAATGGACAAGTAATTAGGATAACTATAAAAGGAAAATTAGACAAGTAATTAGGTACGGAGGTAGTATTATATATGGAGCACATTTTGTTGTGAAAAGAAGATTTTGAATTATTGATTCATTATTAAAGTAGTATTATTCCCTCAAAACTCTTCCTTCTGTGATTCACTGTCAATTGATTGGCGCATGAATGAAACTGTAATGGAGCATGTACGCGACGATCAAACACGGTTATGTCAGCTACCTGTGATAGAAAAAATAAAACTTGATCAGATAGTTCGTGCGAGGCATTTCTTGATGAATGTTTTGATGTTTTAATAACGATAGTTTTTTTTAAAAAAAATCATGAGCGAAGATTGGTAAAAAAAAAAAAAAGTTCAAGAAAATTATGCCTAGACAATAATTTATATCAAATTATATAATTCTTGTGATCTCAAGACAATTATAACTACGTATACTATATATATAAAACAGAAAATAATCTGTCACTTTATTCAATTGCCTATTCAAAAATATTTGACTTCACAATGTTTTGTTCCCCTTTTCTTTTTCTTGTTCTATGAATCAAATACCTATGTAGAATAATTTGAAGTGTCCATTAATTAGTTCCAACATTATTATTATAAAAAATATATAATTTTATTGGTTGTATATATAACTATTTATAGTAACAAGGTCAAATTCAAAGTAACAAACATTAAATTCTCTTGAGCATTTTGTCACATGAATTTCGTACTTTGATTATAATGTTGTCTACACTTTTTTTTATTTTTTAAGTTGCTTTATTTTAAATATTTAATTAGGCAAGTTGTCATTCACTTTTCATTTATTTGTTGTTTATATTATGATATTTTGTTTTCATTTATGTAGACAAATTAACATGCTTTTACATATATAATTATATAAGCACATATGTACAACTCTCTCTCTCTATATGTATATATATGGCCTACATAAAAGATATATCATGTGATTTGTTTCATTTTTTAGTTAATAAAGATAGAACAATACTGTTATGGATTTTATTTGTATAATGATTGTATTGTTGTACCTTTTTTTTTCTTAATAAATAAATAAATATGTTTGCATCATTTTATTTCTATTTTTTTTTAATGGAGGTAACTCATGAGTTGTTGACAATATAAAACAAGTATAATTTATCTAAATTTCATAGTGTAACTGTTACGAGTTAATTATATTATTTTCTCATTTTTTTGTAAATTACAAATAAATTATAAAATTTATGGATTTCAGATACATCACTGGACTTCCGGAGACATCTGGATACATAAGTGAGGGATGTATCCAAGAGGGGGATAAGGATATATCAGCGAGAGCAGAATGTTGTTTCCGAGAGGAGATTTTTGAAAAAACTTTAAATGATACAAAAACTTATTATAGTAAACTAAGATGTATATTTAGGTAATTTTTTTTAATAAAACAAGCTCACACCCAAAGGTTACAACAAGTTGGATGGTTAATACACCCCCCTCTATCCTAAATCAAAGTTTTCAAATTTGAGTTCTAGGAATGATATGGAGCAATTTACCTTTTAAAATACTTTTTGATATGCAATCAGATTAGTCGAACTATAAAGCATATCGCAGAGACCTAGTAGAAAGAAAACAAACAATTACTTCTTCCCACAAAATGACAACTTTTAAACAAAGTATCTTTGATAGATAGTATAGATTTTAACCCAAGTAAAAAATTTCGATATAAATTCAAGTTAATTAGTCCTAAAGAAAGTATTAGAGATTGAGGGGAAAAGCGAACAACTTCCTCCAATAAAAAAGACAAATCCTTTAGAACAAATCGTCTTTGGCAAGGATTACTTCATCAAAGTGGAAAGTTTTGATATACTTTCGATGAAATATATTTCAAAGCAGATATCGAAGATCGAATAAAAAAAAATTAATTTCTTACCAATAGAACCTTGAGGGAACAAATCTCAAAGGTAAAGAGTCTACCAACCAAAAGTTTTTTAACTTTGTACTGACTTTATTGTCATTTGTGTACTTTAAAATAAAATAGTAATATCCTTTTCCTCTGGACTAGGAATGAATAAAATCATAATAAGACATTGGTGAAAAGGGGTGACAACTAATAACCAAAAACTTTGTTTAAAATTATTCTATCTAATGTAATGGACAAATATGTACAACAAACTTATAACACAAATAATTAAATTATTAAAAAGTATATCTATGAAAAGTTTTTTTGACTTTGTAATTGTATTATCTTAATGTCATTTTGTAGTTTAAATAAGTAATACTCCTTTGTTTTTTTATGCATCAGCAAAGCTAGAATTTTGACTAAAATATTGATAATTGAAATCAAAATCTTTAATTAGAGATTCTTGATTCAAAATTTTGGAAACAAATAACCACCTTTTTTTTCTTTGCTCTTCTTAATCTAAATAACCACCTATTAAAAAATATTTTATCTTTTGAGTATAAATTTAAATTAAATTGAGCCAATTAATAGCATACATTAATTTTCCACACCAATCTCCTCATTTAAAAGAGTGAAAAAAAGATGAAATCAGCTTAGTAACAATTCAAAAATAATTTTTTTAAAATCATATTAGTGAACTTAAATACATTGTTATATTTCTTTCTCAACAACCTTTTATCATTTTTTCTTACATAAATCAAGGTATAAATTTATTAGAACCAATACTATATAATGAAGCTAATTCACCAACCTTTAGAACTATAAAAAAATGATAATGCCCAAGTACCTCCTCCACCTATGTCCGAAATCTCAGAGACACACTTATACTATACTAAGGTTCTATTACCCCCTGAACTTATTTTATAAGTAATTTCTTCCCCCTTTTTGGCCTACGTGACACTATATTGTAGGGTCAATGTTGGTTGACTTTTTTTCCAACTTAGTGCCACGTAGGCCGGAAAGGGGTAGAAAATTACTTATAAAATAAGTTCAGGGAGGTAATAGGACCTTAGTATTGTATAAGTGTGTCTCTGGGATTTCGGGCATAGGTTGAGAAGTACTTGTGTATTTTCCCTAAAAAATGATATTGTGAATGAAATCACTCTTTTTTTTTTAATTAGAGTTTCATTTTAAAATTATAATTTTAAAAAAAGATCTTGGTAGGAATCTATGAATGAGTGCTATGCGATACAAATTTAAATCAGTTAAATTTTAATGTAAAAATTTAATATCAGCTAAAAATATTTTTTAAAAAGCCTTTAAAACTAGAAGGGAAAGGGACATGTTGAACAAATAGTGCTATCATTGTAAAAAGAAAAAATAATAATTTAACGCAGCAACGTTCGATAGTCTTAGGACAAAGATCCGGTCAAGTAATGTTAAATAGTCTTATACATTCATGTCATGTGTAGTATAGAATAATTTATGGTTAAGATTCATTTAAATTATATATATTCACTATAATAATAAAAACAACAAAGTCTTTAATTATTTTCATTTTTTAAAACTATCAAATAAAACAATTAAGTGAATCTATAAGACTATTGAACATTACTTGACCAGATTTTATCCGAAATTTTACCATGTATTTGATCATAGTATTTGAGAAATATATTTCTCTTTTTTATTTATACCTATAAATTTTAAAAACTATCAAAACGAACCATATGTTTGAATTACAAGTCAATTGCATCTTCGTTGCAACAAAAACAAATAATGTCCATGACACCATAACAATGTTGTAGCTTGGAGCGAGTGCAACAAACATCATTTCATATATCTCGAAGTAGACAAAACACATGACTTTGTTACCTTGAGCCGATTGTCCACCATTTTCATCAACAGCGATATCATCATTTAATATTCACCGAATATTCCATCACTACTTTAATGTTCACATACAAAATTATGTAATACAATACAAACAACTACTATAGAAAGTGTTTTTGTAAAAAGATAAAAGTTTCGATATAAATTTCAAATTTTAAAAGATCTCAAATAATGAGATTTGACCCAAATACTATTAAAATTTAGCATTTAAAAATTTAAAATATTCATCAAAAATATTTACCAAATAATAACAAATTATATAAACAAATACTATTTGCTCGATTATTAGCCCATGGGGCGAATAAACCTCGAATGCGAAATGGCTAAAATAAAAACAAAAAAAAATCCATAAACTCTTTTTAAAAAGTGTACTATCTATTAGCCTCTCCCTATTTATACCTTCCATATAAACAGTCCTAAAAAATTAATTTCATCCACCCCCAAAAAGAATATCTATCAACAGAAAAATAAGAGTCTGCATTTTTATCTGTAAGTTCCAAAATTCAATATATATTTTCTTCTATATTTTTATTGTTTGTATTTCTTCTGCTGAAAATAGAAAAAAAAATAAAGAGAAATTTACCAAAGTTTAGCTCTGTTTTGGTTTTCTCAAAAAAAAAAAAATTTTTAAAAATTAATTATCTTTAGATAATCAACCAAAAAATAAAAAAGTAAATTCTGGAGGCTGCATTTAGGGGGCGGAGCTACAAGTTTGTATTTATAAATATCGAGATAAAGTCGGGATACATTCTATTCTTTTCAGATTCCAATTTTGAATTATACTGATTTTTTTTTGTTTGTATTTTGAACTTACTAGACTATCTCTCGTGGAATTCAGAACTCATAAACTTAAAATTTTAACGCTGTTTTTAATTTTTTTGAAATTTTTTTTTCTAATTTTGGGTATGTTTTTTTTTTTTAAGGAAAAATGCAGAGGAGATCCAAAATGGGATTGTTGATGAGAAATTTTCTAGTTTTATTTTGTTGGATGATTTTAGCTGTAAATGCAGAAGAATACATTACATATAAAGATCCAAACAAGCCCTTAAACAGAAGAATCAAAGATTTAATGAAAAGAATGACTTTGGAGGAAAAAATTGGGCAAATGATACAAATTGATCGTACTGCTGCAACTCCAGAGGTTATGAACAAGTACTACCTAGGTAAAAATAAATAAATAAATAGCCAGTGACGGATTTAGACTAGACGTGACAGCGGGTCCAAATAGACCCGCTGGTTCTAAATTCTAAATCCGTCACTGTATACAAATATCAATGTTTGTTTAAGATATTTTGTTGTTTGAGTTTATTTAGGATAAATGTGGCTTTGTGAATGGGTGCAATGGGTTTGGTTGGATCTATCGATTCTAAATTCTAAATTCGTTGTTATAAATTAAAAATGGTGTTAAAATTTGAAATTTATGAATTCTGAACTAATTATCGAACTGATAGCTCGATTTTAGTTACAAATGTCATAATTTAGTGCTTTTATATGTTTAGTATTTTTTAATACAAATATATGATCTAAGTAAAAGGTACTAGGCGAATTAATTTGAACCCTTTTCTAATATTGTAGCTCTGTCCCTTATGTATGTAAACATATGAAAGAGTCTATTTTTTTTACGAAATATTTTATTATATGAGTTATCGATTTTCTAGCCAAGTGAATTCAGTTGAACCCCTTTTTGATAAATCTGACTTCACCATAGGATGTCATGGGTTATAAAAGATTGAAATCCACTAATTTTAAATCTTGATTCCGTTCTTGTATTCAGAAGTAACCATTTTTCAATATATTTTGCTATGTGAATTCAACTATATATATACATCGTATAATTTTTTGATAAAACAGTTTCAGTTGAACCTTTAATAATTATGACTTTTCTACAAAATTTTCTAACTCTAAATTGTGAATTCGTCACTATACAAATAAGTGATCATTTTCAAATATTTTGCTATGTGAAATCTACGATACAGTTTTTCGACCAAATTGACATTATTACAAAATTTATTGATTCTAAATTTTGAATTCGTTTTTTTATTTATTTGCAGGGAGTGTGTTGAGTGGTGGAGGAAGTGTGCCAAAGAAAGAAGCATCAGCAGAAGATTGGATTGATATGATAAATGGTTTTCAAAAAGGTTCATTATCAACTAGACTTGGGATACCTATGATTTATGGAATTGATGCTGTTCATGGCAACAATAATGTCTATAAAGCTACAATTTTTCCTCACAATGTTGCTCTTGGAGTAACAAGGTAAATTTACTCGGAACAATAATAAAATTATCTTTAAAGTCACATGTTCGAGTTGAGGAATTAGCTATTAATGCTTCCATCAGATTAAGTTGTATGCATTAACTACACCCCCTAGGTGTTATCCTATGGGTTCGGCTGAAATTAATAGCTTTAGTCTAGATCCCCTCGATTAATATATTCATAATTCAATAAACTGTCTCTTTTCAATTGTTCGAAATTCATAAATTTAAAATTCTAACTTAGCTTTTTATTAACGTCAAGTATTTCATACATTGGACTGTTATTTTTTTCTTTTTGTCATAAATTGATAATAAGCTAACTTTTTATTAATTTTTTTTTTGGTTAATTAATTAATAGGGATCCTCAATTGGTGAAGAAGATTGGATCTGCAACTGCATTAGAAGCTAGAGCAACTGGAATTCCATATGTTTTTGCTCCTTGTCTTGCGGTAATGTTCTAGTATTTTTCTTCTACGTTGTTCGAATTTTTAAAAAATATCGCCACGTGCATGTTTCAATCCTTCAAAAATAGTATATCGTTTAAAAAGTTTGAGACGAATATGATAACATCTTTAAAGAGTCTGAAAATATAGATTTTCTTTAAAAAAAAAATTACAAAAAATATGAGTTGATAAGTACTGGCCTTTTCATCTCTAACTAGATATTTTCGATTCGCGTCATGTAAATAAAGTCGTCTTTGAAAGGGAAGTGTATTACCCCCTAAATCTGTAGCACATTCATACTACTTGTATTTTTTTCATATTATGATCAGTGTATATAATTTAAATCTTTTTTTATATCGTATTAATTTTAAATTTTTTGATCTAGGTTTGTAGAGATCCAAGATGGGGCAGATGTTATGAGAGTTATAGTGAAGATCCAAATATTGTTAGGTCAATGAGTGAAATGGTGCCTGGATTACAAGGAGATATACCTTCTAATGGTAGATTAGGAGTCCCTTTTGTTGCCAACAAGTAAGTTCTTTTTTATTTGCTTCGATATTTAATTTATATATACTGATAATATTTTTAATCGATCAATAAAAAAGGTAAAATTCATTCACTTAGTTAACTTGTAGCCGTTAGAGGAGGAGCTAGAGGATAAGAGATGACCTCGATAAAATTCAATAATTTTAGTTCATATATAAGTTAGACCACCAAGGATTATTCCACAAGTTTCTTGGTATATCTATGTTTAATTAATGCTGAAATTATTTGTTATTTAAGATCACATTATTAGCTATTTCACTTTTTGGTTCATGTAGTGTACATATAATGTTTGAATTATTTTCCTCATAATTAATCATGATGTGGATTTGATCACAAAAGATATTTTTGGCATAATTCACATGGATTTTCATAAGTCCATAACCTTGAATTCAATGATTTTTTCAATCCACATGCTTACAATAATGATTAATTAAGTCAGCCTTTTTCTTTTGACTTTATTGGATTTCTTGTCTCATATATAGTGGGGGAAAAAAAAATTTAGCCACAAAATTTGGTTTGAATTTGACCGAAATAATTATTTTAAATTTTATTTTATTGTTTAAAAATATTTTTACATGTTTAACTTTAATATCTTTTTTAATTTAAACAATAAAAAAATTAATTTATTTTAAAATAAAAAAATATTATATATTTTTTAATTTCCTAAAACCATTAACACTTCTCATCAATATATAATGGAAGAAGGTGGAGATTGATTTTTATAATAACTCCGCTTCAGTCTCAAATAGAAGTATATATATATATATATACATATATATATATATGTATATATATATATATATATAAATTCTTATCGTTGTACTATCTTTTTTCTAATATCCAACGAGAATTCGTTGTAAATTAACTAATTTTACGTGAACATATAAAGTTATAATTTTTATTAAAAATATTTAACTTGATATAGTATAATGTAATTTTCTTGCAAAAAGATACTTTAGTTTTGGCCTGATTTCCACCTATTCAACTCTCGTCCTTTTTTGTCATTAATAAATTCTTTTAACTTCACCATGATAAATAAATAAATTAAAATAAGCTACAAAATTCAATATTTATATTTGCTAAACAATTATAACTAGTAATATTTTTTTTGATAATTCATATTAGTTCATCGTTTAATTAACATCAATAAAATTGCTTTTTTTATTGTTTAATGACAAAAGTAGTTGATCACTATTCCTATTTTTTAGTGCTTTTTTTTAAAAAAAAAATAATAAAATATGTTGGAGTTCGTGATTTGTTTTTAGAAGTTGGAAAAAAGTGGGGTAACTGATTTCTAAAAGTAAGGCATGTGATTTGGAGCTATTTTGGTATTATATATAGCAATATGATATGGTTTTTGTGATGCATGTGATTATGATAAATAGAGGTAGAGCCAATAAGAAAAAAGACAAGAATTGTGTAACAAACTAGGTGCAAAAATTCAATTTTTTTTGGTCCATTTGAATTGTGACACAAAGACATTTTGTTTTATGGGCTTTTGTAGCATGACATAGAGACTTAGTCACATGGACCACTTTTTCCACCTATTAGAAATCAAACAAAAAAAAAAGGGGTGGGGAGTGGGGTGATGTGTCATACAAAAAACTTAAGACTTCTAGCTAATACATTATTCTTCAATTTAAAATATATATATATATATATAATGTTGGAAGGTAACAATCATTTAAATATATAGAATGTGGGTGTCGTCACTCGTCTGCATACATGTTACCTCTCCAGATTCTACTTATAAAATTATAGATAGTATCTTATTGTTGTTGTAGAATATGGGTGTGATGTGTATGGTGTTTTTACG
Source organism: Solanum pennellii (assembly GCF_001406875.1). Taxonomy (NCBI): domain Eukaryota; kingdom Viridiplantae; phylum Streptophyta; class Magnoliopsida; order Solanales; family Solanaceae; genus Solanum; species Solanum pennellii. The sequence goes on from NC_028640.1 coordinate 5,995,479, forward strand.
TGTCTGGTTATTTTACGACACATGTTGCATTGTGTGTGCCACGTGTTAGACACTTCCTAGGATGAAGTACAAACGTGTTCAAAAGTCGTAAAAAGTACCAATTTTAAAGATTAAATCCATCAAGTCTAAATTCTAGACTCGTTTCTATCACCTTTAAAAATTTAAGTGTATATGAAACTTCAAAACAAGTTGAGGACTAATGTAGCATCTATGTATTACCCCTATACAATGATGTACATAGCTACATAGAGTAAAAAGACAGTTAGTTGAACACCCTTTATCAGAAAATTATATTGTATACATAAGTCAAAAAATATGTTTTGTACATAAGTACTAAACCTTGAACGCGTATATTGTTGCTAAACCTCGAGTGGGTATATTGTTGTTGCTAAACCTTGAACGCGTATATTGTTGCTAAACCTCGAATGCATATATTGTTGTTATCAAACCTCGAAAGCTTATATTTTTGTTGCTAAACCTCGAACGCGTATATTATTCTTGCTAAACCTCGAACGTGTATATTTTTGTTGCTAAACCTCGTATGCATATGTTGTTGTTGCTAAACCTCGAATGCGTATGTTGTTATTGCTAAACCCTAAACGTGTATGTTAGTTGTTGTTACTAAACCTCGAACGTGTATGTTGTTGTTGTTATAAACCTCGAACGTGTATGTTGTTGTTGTTACTAAACCTCGAACGTGTAAGTTGTTGTTGTTGCTAAACCTCAAACGTGTATGTTGTTGTTGTTGTTGCTAAGCCTCAAACGTGTATGATGTTGTTGTTGTTGTTGTTGCTAAACCTCGAACGTGTATGTTGTTGTTGTTGTTGCTAAACCTCGAACGTGTATGTTGTTGTTGTCGTTGTTGCTAAACCTCGAGTGCATTTTAACGAAATTTCTGGCTTCATCACTGTTATTTGTTGCAGGCAAAAAGTGGCTGCTTGTGCTAAGCATTATGTAGGAGATGGTGGGACAGTAAAAGGAATCAATGAAAACAATACAATTATTGATAGACATGGTTTGCTTAGTATACATATGGCAGGTTACTATAGTTCAATCATCAAAGGTGTTTCTACTGTCATGGTTTCCTATTCAAGTTGGAATGGTCTCAGAATGCATGCAAATAAAGAAATGGTTGCTGGTTTTCTTAAAGGCACACTTAGATTCAGAGTAAATTCCTTCTCTCTTCTTGAATTTTTGTTCGGATCCTTCAAAAATGTTGTTGTATCCCATGTCGGATTCTCATACATACATTTATTTTGGAGTATTTGATTCGGATACAACAACATTTTGTAGTGTTCAATAGATGTCACCCTATATATGTTGCTTAGACCCTCAAAAAATGTTGTCGTACTGTTTTACGTCCTTCAAAGTTTTTTTTGGAGGATCGTCTGATAGGGAATGTTGTGGATGATCTAACACAAGTCCGACAACATTTTTGAAGGATTTGACATGGTGTGGAAACGTTGTTGGAGGATCCGAGCAACATTGTAGTGTTGAATAGATCCAATCTATATTATTCAGAACCTCCAAAAGTATTGTCGCTCTCGTGTCTAATTCTTCAAAAAAATTGGAGGATCTGATGTTAGTGTTATGATAGTTTTGACCGACCCGAGCAGCATAGGATGCAACTAGATGGGATTTCAAATTTAACATTATCAAGTCCTTCAAAAAATGCATTTTTTTTGGAAGTTCGAGACTACTTGATGACATTTTTGGAGGATCCGAGCAACATAGGATGCAACAAGATGGGGATTTCAAACTAACTTTGTGAATGTTTGTGGAATTTGTTTTCAGGGGTTTGTTATTTCAGATTGGGCAGGAATTGATAAGCTTACTTATCCTTGGCGTACAAACTATACATATTCCATTCTTGAAGGTGTCAATTCTGGCATTGACATGGTTAGTGAATCTGTCTCGTACTATCACACGATTTTACAACATGAAGAACGAGTTTCGACTTGATTTACATGACCTTTGAAGAACTAATGTTTGCTCTTTTCCTGGTTGTTGTATGTTGCAGGTTATGCTGCCCTACAACTATACAGAATTCATTGATGGTTTAACATATTTAGTGAACAACAACTTTGTTCAAATGACTCGAATCGATGATGCAGTCAAGAGAATTCTCAGGGTGAAGTTCCAAATGGGACTCTTTGAGAACCCTCTTGCTGATTATAGTTTGACGAAATATCTTGGAAGCCCGGTAAGTTCAATGTGTTGTGATAAATGATGGGGAAAATGTTTAAAATTGTTCGATTTGCCTTCCTTTACATGTTTGGCCCGTTCACACTCTTGTAGTTACCAACTGTCTCGTACTTCTCATTGCCATTAACGAAGCTCCAACATAAGACACGTTGGAGCTCTTTTAGGGGTCAATGGAAAAACCAAGACTTTTTTCTAACGATAGGGGTAAAACTAGACCAAAAGGTCAAATGAAGGACAAAGATGCTCAATTTCTTGATCGTTTTCCCTATAAACTCGAAAAAAGTAAAATCTTGAATTCATCTTTGTTGTGTTACAATCTCGTAGGAACATAGAGAATTGGCAAGAGAAGCAGTGAGAAGGTCACTTGTTTTATTGAAAAATGGAGCAAATGCAGATGAACCAGTTTTGCCACTTCCAAAAAAAGCAACAAATATATTAGTTGCAGGAGCCCATGCTAACAATATGGGCTACCAATGTGGTGGATGGACCATTACATGGCAAGGACTTAGCGGAAACACAACAACTGGTACGTTTCTTATCCCTCGACGTTGCTCAGACTTTTCAAAAATGTCGATATGTGCATGTCTGATCCTCCAAAAGTCGTGCATTTTTTAAGAATCCAACACAAGCGCAACAACATTTTCTGATAAGTCTAAGCAACATAACCCTCAACTTATATATCCGAATTTGAGTTGAACGAGTCAGGCTACGACCTATTGGATTAAGGTATAGTTTGTTCAGTTGGCCCAAACTAAAATCGGACGAGTTAAGTGATAATCCATTGCTTAATCCAATCCGCTTTAACTGGACTTATCTTGATTTTTGACAATCTTCGGATGGATTTGGTTGAGTCATGACCCGTTTATTGAGTTAACCGGACATGCCCTTTCGATAAACCTACCTAAAAAGAGTACATTGATCAATTTGCAACTATTTTTTGACAGGTACTACAATCCTCTCAGCCATAGAGAACACAGTTGATCCAGAAACAAAGGTTGTGTACAAGGAAAATCCAGATAGCGAATTCGTAAAGTCCAACAACTTCTCCTACGCTATAGTCGTGGTGGGAGAGACCCCATACGCGGAAGGTTCTGGTGACAGCCTAAACTTAACAATCCCCGCGCCTGGTCCAGACATCATGACCACGGTATGTGCCTCGGTGAAATGTGTCGTTGTGCTTGTCACGGGCCGTCCGGTCGTGATCCAGCCCTACATAGCACAAATGGATGCACTAGTAGCAGCTTGGCTACCAGGAACAGAAGGACAAGGTGTAGCTGATGTCCTGTTTGGTGATTATGGTTTTACTGGAAAACTAGCAAGGACTTGGTTCAAGACTGTTGATCAACTCCCTATGAATGTTGGTGATTCACATTATGACCCTTTGTTCCCTTTTGGATTTGGACTTACCACAGAACCTGTCAAGGCCTAAAACAACTGTTTTTTTTTTACACACAAACAAACAACAAGAGGTCCAAATATACAACAACTATTATGTTACCAATTTATGATATGAGTTTAGTGCAAAGATTGAATATGTAAAAGAGGCAATGTTGTTAAAGAATTTGATAAGTGGAGTAATGGAAATGGAACTCTTTTTGCTTTGTTATGTGTTTTTGTCATTGTTGTAACTTACAACAAAATTAGGGAATGGTGCTACAATAGCCGAAAAGTGGTCAGTTGAATACCCTTCGTTGAAAAATTGTATTACGTATGTAGGTCAATATTACTGAGGCAAACAAGAGGTTCAAACATACAATAACTATATGTTATACCAATTTATGATTTGAGTTTAGTGCAAAGATTAAGCATGCAACAGAGGCAATGTTAGACACTTTAACAAGTGGAGTAAATGGAAGTGTCTGTTTCCCATTGTGTATTTTTCGAGTGAGCTGGTTCGAAGGTATTGGATAGGAAATATCTATGTTTCTAGTCGCGAAGATATCTCTACATGTTTAAATCAAGAATTTCGAGTTCTACTTGTGAAGTTTTGAGAATGGAATCATTTTCAAAGCTTGTTAGACATTGCTGTTTAAAAAAATGTTTATTTTTAGAAGCATTTTCTTAAAATAGTTTTTTAGAAAAGTGCTTTTGAAATAAAAACAATTTGTTTTTGATTAATTTATTTGAAAAGTGTTTTTCATAAGCAAACTGGGTTGGTATAAGCTTTTCTAAAAAGTACTTTTGAGAGTCAAATTACGAAAAATGACAAGTCTAAATGTAATTTTAACATTTAAGACTATTTATAGAAAGAAACTATTTTAAATATCTATTATAAAAAATTTAATTATTTTTTAAAAAAACTAAAAAATACATTTAAATTTTCAATCAATATTTCACATAGATGAATTAAAAAAATTAAATATTGATATCATATATATTTGTTGATTTGATTATAATTAAAAATATCAAACAAAATAAATTTAATATTATTTCACAAAATAAATTCAACACAAAAATAAATATATTTAAGAGATCGTTGATAAATAAGTATATATGATATGGATATTTTTGTTTTGAAAAAAAAATATGATTTTCTACTTTTGCTTCTGTTTTTTTTAAAGCAGCAATTTTTTGCTTCTTGCCATTAGAAGAAAAAACTGTTTCTCATTTCATTTAAAATTTATTTATTCAAAAACGTCCGTTATTGAAAAATTATACTATATATAGGTCAAAATTCACATATTAGAGAACCTGTCAAGGACTACTATAATGAATGTAATAAGTGTTTTTTTTCACACACACCAAACAAAAGGTTCAAACGTACAACGATTATATGTTACAACTTCATGATTTTAGTTTAGTGCAAAAATTAAACATGTATTAGACACTTTGACTAGTAGAGTAATGGAAATCTCTATTTTTCACCATGTGTTTTCTCAGTATATGTTATGCTCTCAGCTAAGGAAATTAAATAGTGAGGCTGCGGGAATTCGAAATTGAAATACAGAAATTAGAGATTAGAAACAAACAGCCAAGATCATTTGAATTTTAATAAGAACGGAGGGTGCGAATTTTGCCACGTGGATTCGGTTATAAAAGATGGTTAGAGGAGAGAGAGAAGATCAACAAGTTTCTGGTGAACCTTTCCCTCCCTTTTTCTGCTTCTTCTTCTTCGATCTCCTTCCTTTCTCTTCGTTCTCAATCTCATATCTTTTCTCTTCTAATGGCAGGTTAATCAACAATGGCGATTCAAAGCTGTTTTAGTTAGAATTAATGTTTTCTAATTCTGTAATCGAGAACAATTTGAATTCTATACATCCAGAAAATTCCCAAATATTATTGTCTATTTTCTTTCGAATTATTTCTGTGAAGCAAATTTATAAATGCTGGTGAGATCATAACAATTGGTATCAGAGCTCTGAAACTGCGAACTGTGGGTAACCATGGCTGAAGGCACACATTAAAATATTACCGAAGACAAGTTAGGCCGTCACGATGAAATGTTGGCGGATCTGTAGGAGTCGCAACAGGATGTACGTAATGCTCAAACAGGGATTCAAGGTGCATTAAATTTGATTTTAGAGAGGTTAGGAGCATTAGAAAGAGCTCCGATGGGACAAAATTTGGGAGCAGGTCTTCTACCTATTCCGAACCCGGAAAATCGGAATCGGCCTCTATAGAATGCAATTGTTCCGCCTAGATGGGATCTGCCTAGCTTTGTTGGACATGAACCTAAGGTATGGATCCGTAAATGCGAACATTATTTTACGCAATATAGGATAGGGGATGAACAAAGAGTAGAAATCGCTGCTTTGTATTTGAATGATGCTGCTGAAGTTTGGTATCAATTGATGATATTGAGTGGAGGAATGTTGACTTGGTTAGAGTTTAAGGAGGAATTAATTAGTCGATTTGGAGAAATTGTAATAGGTGATGTTGTGGAGGAGTTCAACAAACTACAACAGTCGGGAACGATTGATGAATTTTTAGGTAAGTTTGAGGATCTCAAAGCTCAGATGCTCATTAGGAATCCTACTTTGAACGAGGCACATTTTCTGTCTAGTTTCGTAGGTGCTTTGAAAGAAGAAATACGCTTTGAGGTAAAAATGTTCAAACCAACCACACTTAAGGAAGCTATTGAGAAGGCTCGAATGAAGGAAATAGCTATCGAGGCTGCAATAAGGAGAAACAAGGGGGTTGCCAGATCCTGTCCATCTGTAACATAGGTGTAGCTGCTAGCAAAGTGCCTGTTGTTTCTACTGCTAGGAACAATTCCTATAGACTGACTCCCGATGTATATGAATATCGAAAGTCAAATCATCTCTGTTTCCGCTGTGGAGAAAAGTATGGGCCTGGGCATATCATTGGGACAGTCGAGAATGAAGCGGAGTTAGAACCGTCAATGGTGGAAGAAGGAAATTCAGAGACAATGATTGAGGGAGTAATAGAACAAGAGATACAACAAGCTGTATGTTTGAACGCATTAACAGGGCACAATAAAGGAGAGAATACAATTTTGGTTGGAGGCACTGTTAAGAAGCGACAATTAGCTATCCTGATAGATTCAGGCAGTACTCACAGTTTCATCGATGAGCAAAAAGTCATTGCAACGGGTTATAAGCCAAGTCATTGTTCATCGGTCAGGGTGACAGTAGCAGATGAAAATTATGTCATGTGTACTTCACAGTGCAAAGGGTTTTCATGGAAAATGCAAGGTCGATCCTTCATAGAAGATTTATTAATTATTCCCTTGGGTGGTTGTGCTTTGGTGTTAGGAAATGACTGGATGAAGCTGTATAATCCTACAAAATTCGATCACGAAAAAAAATGTCTTACAATTGGCAGGAAGAAGAACAAGTTGGTTTTACCTGGTTTAGTGGATGAAGGCAGATTGAATATGATGTCGAGAGGAGCTATGAGCAGGATATTAAAGAAAGGGAAGACTCTATTTGCTCACCTATTCATGATGAATCTAGTGACAACACAGGAAGAAGTGGAAGTTGATAGTGGTATTAAGGATGTGATAGATAAGTATTCTGATGTATTCGCAGAACCAAAGTCGTTACCACCTACTCGAGCTTTTGACCATTCCATACCACTCAAACCTGGATCGATGCCACTTAGTTTGAGGCCATATAGGTACAACTATCATCAGAAGAATGAATTGGAAAGACAGGTGAAGGAAATGCTCTTCAGTGGGGTAATACAACCAAATCAGTCTCTGTTCTCTTCACCCACTTTGTTAGTAAAGAAGAAGGATGGAACATGGAGGTTTTCTGACTATAGAGGCCTCAACGATATCACCATTAAGGACAAGTATCCAATTCCGATTGTGGATGATTTGTTAGATAAACTACACGGCGCATCAATTTTTTCTAAGGTGGATCTTAGAGCAGGGTATCACCAAATACACATGAAGATAGAGGATGTGTACAAGACTGCCTTCCGAACTCACATGGGGCATTATGAGTTTAGGGTGATGCCTTTTGGACTCACTAATGCACCAACCACTTTTCAAGCATTGATGAACCAGGTTTCAACCCTTTCTTCTAAAATTTGTTTTAGTTTTCTTTGATGATATACTAATATATAGCATGACAGTAAGAGAACACATCCAACATTTGCAAGTAGTATTTGAGATGTTGAGGTCTAATTCATTATTTGCTAAGCGATCTAAATGTTCTTTTGGACAACCACAAGTGGAATACTTGGGCCATATAATAACTGAAGTCGGGGTGGCTACAGATCCTCAAAAGATCAAAGCAATGGTAGATTGGCCTAGACCTAAAACACTCAAGGATCTCAGAGGTTTCCTTGGTCTGACAGGCTACTACAGGAAATATGTTAAGAATTATTGTGCCATTTGCAGACCACTTACTGATTTACTCAAGAATGAGGCTTACAAATGGAATCCTGAAGCTGAAATAGCTTTTGAAGCCCTTAAAATTGCAATGACCACTACTCCAGTCTTAGCTCTTCCGGACTATACACAAGAATTTGTAGTTGAAACGGATGCAAGTCATGGGGGCATTAGTGCTGTGCTTATGCAAAAGGGTCGACCAGTCGCTTATTTTAGCAAGGTGTTAGCTCCTAAGCATAGAGGCAAATCTATATATGAGAAGGAGTATATGACTCTACTTAATGCAGTTGATAAATGGAGGCATAATATGCAATTCAAACATTTAGTGGTCAAAACTGATCACCATAGTTTGAAGTATTTGCTCGAACAAAAGGTGACCTCTGCTATCCAACAGAAAGGATTAACCAAGTTACTGGAACTTGACTATGAAGTGCGTTACAAGAGTGGGGCAGAGAATAGAGTCGCGGATGCTTTGTCTCGGCAACATGAAGGATTAGAAGAAGGTGCCCTTCATTCACAAGGCCTGCTCATGGATATCAGTATGGTGACTCCTACATGGACAAATGAGATAGTACAAAGCTACACTGATGACCCTTTTGTCCAAGAGGTACTCACTGTTTTATCAGTAGATTCACATGGTCCTAGTTTGTGGTATTATACTATGGGTGTGTTGCGGAGGAAGGGTAAGGTATATGTTGGTTCAAATGGCTCTTTAAGAAACCAACTCATTTCTAATTTTCATGATACACCCCTTGGTGGGCATTCTGGCCAGTTAGAAACCTTAAAAAGGTTAACTCAAATTTTTTATTGGCCTAAGATGAAGTTCATGGTAAATTCATACATCTCGAGTTGTGATGTGTGCCAAAGAAATAAAGATGACAATGCTGCCTATACGGGATTGTTGCAGCCCTTGCCTATACCCAATCAAGCTTGGAGGCAAATCAGTATTGATTTTATCAAAGTTTTACCTAAATCACGAGCTAAAGATGTGATACTAGTTGTGGTCGATAGATTTACGAAATATGCTCACTTCATAGCTCTAGCCCATTCATATACGGCAGCTACAGTAGCTAACTTGTATTGGAAAAGAATTCATAGCTTACATGGTACTCCTGATTCTATTGTTACAGACAGGGACAAAGTGTTTTTGAGCAACTTCTGGCAAGCCATGTTTAAGATTTTGGGAACTCAACTTCATTATAGCTCGGCCTATCATCCCCAAAGTGATGGTCAAACCGAGAGAGTTAACAAGTGTTTGGAAAATTATCTCAGGTGTATGACTACGAGTAGACCTACTCAGTGGAAACAGTGGCTTTCGGCTGCTGAGTGGTGGTATAATACGAACTTCCACACCAGTTTGCTATTTACTCCGTTCGAAGCATTGTGTGGTTATACGCCACCTCAATTGTCCATTGGCCCATTATTGGAAACAATAGTTCAAGATGCATAGGACGTAGTAATGCAGCGATAACAATTCCTTCAGTTACTTCTTGATAATTTGACTACTGCTCATTCTCGGATGAAGTTCTTTGCTGATAATAGAAGAACTGATCGGGAATTTTCTGTGGGGGATTCAGTTTATCTGAAGCTTCAACCTTATCGTCAAACTTCGATTGCATTGAGGAAGAAATTGAAGCTTAGCTCTAAGTACTATGGACCTTACCTGATCACGGACAGGGTGGGTTCTGTGGCTTATCGACTAGAGCTACCTCCTCATTCTAAAATTCATCCGGTCTTTCATGTGTCACTACTTAAGAGAAAAGTAGGCAATCGTGTCGTGGTGCAATCTGAATTACCTGCGACGAGTGGTGATGGTCAGTTTTTGGTTAAGCCTGTGGCAATCTTGCAAAGACAGATGGTAAAGAGAAATAATATGGCTGTTGTACGAGTGTTGGTACAATGGTCTAATCTTTCACCAGAAGATGCAACCTGGGAAGATTATCAATTTCTGCGCGCCAAATTTCCAAACTTCGATTCTCATCCTTGAGGTCAAAGATAGTTTGATGGGGGGACGGTATGTTATGATCTCAGCTAAGGAAATTAAATAGTGACGCTGCGGGGATTCGAAATCTGAAAACAGAAATCAAAGATTAGAAACAAACGGCCAAGATCATTTGGATTTTAATAAGAACGGAGGGTGCGGATTTTACCACGTGGATTCGGTTATAAAAGATGGTTAGAGGAGAGAGAGAAGATCAACAAGTTTCTGGTGAACCTTTCCTTCCCTTTTTCTGCTTCTTCTTCTTCGATCTCTTTCCTTTCTCTTCGTTCTCAATCTCATGTCTTTTCTCTTCTAATGGCAGGTTAATCAACAATGGCGATTCAAAGCTGTTTTAGTTAGAATTACCGTTTTCTAGTTCTGTAATCGAGAACAATTTGAATTATATAAATCCAGAAAATTCCCAAATATTACTGTCTATTTTCTTTCGAATTATTTCTGTGAAGCAAATTTATAAATACTGGTGAGATCATAACAGTATGTTAGTTCGAATGAGGTGAAAAAATTATATTTTATAACACAATTTTTTCATTGATTCGTAATGAGAAAAAAAAATATTTTTCTAATACAAAGATATCTCTACATGATTATTCAAAGATTTCAAGTACTAATTCTAATAACGAAATTACTTTTGATCAGACACGTTTCACTTTGAAAGTAAAACTTTTTAATCTAAATTCAAATTATTCGAATTGAATAAATACCAAACACCATATTGGAAAACAAAAGAACAAACAAACCATCCTCACTGATATAAAAGAAACTAATTCTTCAAGTAAAAGGAAATAAAAGTTAGTACCCTTCACAACACTATAAAGCATATTGACAACTATTTGTAACATGTAACCACATATACTAAATCTTAATTGTTTAATACTTCTCTCTTGTATTTTAATCTATGTCAAGGTTAAAAAGGTATTTGATACGAATTTTAAAATTTTACTAACCTATGCAAAATATCGAAATAGTTTCCTATTATTATATGAATGGTGGTAACTATTAAAGGTTTCGCAAAAAAAGTATATATATATATAGTGTATTATATCAATGTGTGTAGAGTGTATTTATTATAAAATTCAAAAAAATCAAAATATATTCATAATTATATGTCATATATCAAATGATGTAGTGTCATTACTCCTCTCTTGATTAAGAAGTCTCGAATTCAAATTCTAGGTATTAAAAAAATCATTTATAAAGAGCATTTTTCTTGAATAAAACAATACACGACGAAATTCAAATTATCTAGCTATATTGCAGTTACAGAACACATGAATCATTATGTCATAAATACGTTCTAGTGCTTGAAATTGTATCTAATATTCACCATTCTTCAATTGCAATTTACGAAAAAATATCAAAAATATTGGAATAATAATTTAATGTAAGAGTAGGATTCCTAAATTGTTTAGAAATTTAATATTTATTTAATTAATATCTAATTAGAATTTTATTTATTTTATATAGAAGTAAGTTTTCTAATTCTAATTTAATTTGGTTTCTTGCTATTATAAATAGAGGAACTTTCACATATAGCCACTCAAAAATAGCCTAATTATTCTTTATAGTTACAGTTTGATGATTACAAGAGAGAGGGAAAAGAATGGGAGAGACGTGAATTGTATATGTATATTGGTTAGAGAATTATATATTATAGGAAAAAATTACATAAATTAATATATTTTAATAAATAATTACTGATTTTAGCAATACTTTTAATTTATTACCATTTATAGCAATATTATGTTAAATCTGTAATATGAATTAAAAGTGAATTATGTATGCAATATATATGAATTATAATTGTTTTTTGAAATATTTTTAAAACCTGTATTATATGTGAATAATAAATGGTTCTTGTAATATGTATTATAAATGAATTAAAAGTGATTATGTGAAATAAAATGTTATTGCTATAAATGGTAAATATTTTTTTATTATAGTATATTTATGTAAGTTTCTCATTATTATACATATGTAAATGGTAAATATTTTTTTATTATAGTATATTTATGTAAGTTTCTCTATATTATACATATGTAAATGGTAAATATTTTTTTATTATAGTATACTTATGTAAGTTTCTCTATATTATACATATGTATTTGTATATATAGAAAACGAGATTGGGAGAAGAAGGAGAGAGGCGAGCGAGATTGGACAGAGAATGAGAGAGAGGTGAATTTTATATGTATATTAGTTAGATAGTTATAAATTATACATATGCATTTGTGTATATAACAAGCGAGATATTGAGAGGAAGGAGAGAGACGAACGAGATTGAGAGAGGGAGTAGAGATGCGAGATTGGATGAGGGAGGAGAGGCGAGCGAGAGAGGGAAGAGAGTGAGAGAGACGTGAATTGCATATGTATATCAGTTAGATAATTTTGTATTATATATATGTATTTTGTATATTTTGGCGAATTATACATATACAAACATGACTAATTATATAAACTTGAAGTCAACTCACATAATTAATAGATAATATTAATCATGAATAATAATTTAACGTAAAATATATCTATGAATTATGATAAGTAATTAAATAGTATAAATTTATATAACAATTTACTTTATATTCAATATACAAAACATACTAACCAAAAAAAAAAAAGAGGAGGAGAAGAAAGAAAAAACAAATAGTAGAAAAGTCATCATTTGCCAGGCAACTTAGGACAGACAACGCTTTGAATCTTTCTCCATTTCTCCAATTCTAGCGTTGTCTATCCTATTGTCTCCTCAAGAATCTTCAAAGAAACCCCATTACCCTAATTCTCAAATAATCATTTTTTCAATTCTTTTTCTTTGTTGTTGTTGTTGTTGTTTACAAAGTTATCAATTCAATGGGTACACCAGAATTCCCAAATCTTGGGAAGCATTGTTCTGTTGAGGATTGTAGGCAGATTGATTTCTTGCCTTTTACCTGTGATTGCTGTTTCAAGGTACCCCTTTCGTTCTCTCTTTGCCATTTATGCCATTTTTTTGGTTTACTGACTTTTTGTTAATTTTGTGTTGAAATCTTTCTTGGTTTTGAGTTTTTTGATCTGGGGTGTTATAAAGTTTCAATCTTTTTTGGTCCACAGGAAAAATATTCATGGATTCACTGTCTTTTTGTCAGTTGTGTTGAAATATTTCTTGTTCTTTTGAGTTTTTTGATCTGGGGTTTTATTAAAGTTTCAATCTTTTGTGGTCCACAAGAAAAAGAACATTTTGTTGGTGTAGTTGTTTGGTTGATGTGGGGGTGATAGGGATAAAAGTTACTTTTTGTTTTTGAGTTTTTTGATCTGGGTTTATATCAAAGGTTTAATCTTTTGGTCCATTGGGAAAAGATGGTGTTGTTTGGTTGTGGTTGTGGTGTGGGTGGGTGTGGCGTAGGGGTATTCTGAGAATCTTTTGCTTTGCTGGAGATACTAGGTTCAAGAAAATGTGAAGGATTGAGTAATCAAGAACATACAAAGTTGAGCTGAAGCTTAGGAACCAAACTATGACACATTTTGTTTAATGTTGAGCATGTCATGCTATTTCATGAGGTGATCAGATATTGAAATTTCAGCCTCTTGTAGAAATGCAGGGTAAGGCTGTGTACAATAGACCGTTGTAGTTCGTTCCTTCCATGTAGCGGGAGCTTAGTGCCCCAGGCTGCCCTTTTTGATCAGATATTGAAATTTGAACAGTAGTGAAAGGGAGGTATAGTCTAGTAGTTAACACTTTTCACTTCAAACCATCTCCGCAAATCATTAGGTTGAGATTCAACTAGAAAAGTGGAAAAGGACCATTTTAAAGTGTATGTGTATGAAGCAGGATTGGTTTTTTACCTAGGTTTGTATCAAAATTTAAATCTTTTTGGTGCATAGGAAAAAGAACCTTTTTTGGGTATAGTTGTCTGGTAATGGTGGGAGTGGGGGGTCAGGGTGTGGGAGGAAAAAAAATATATAATCCTGATGTTTTCTGAAGATTTGCTGTGTGGGAGAAATTAGATTGAAGAAAATGTAAAGGATTGAGTAATCAAGAACATGAAAAAGTTGAGTTGAAGCCTAGGAGCGAAGCTATGACACATATTGTTTCATTTTGAGCATTTTATGCTTTTCCTCCTTCCATACTATTTATGTTACATATAAGTCGAAGTGCATCAGCTGTCCACTGTGTCGATGAGGAATTATGTAGCAATTCATTAGGTAGAGACGGAAACAGTTGATGAAGATAAATAATCCAGTGATTAGGGGAGGTGTATTGTCTAGTAGTTACCTTCCTCCACCTCCAACAATAAGGTTAAGATTCAAATAGCGAAGTGGGAAAGGACCATTTTTTCGGCTCCTGGTAGGAGAGTTTGGGGGTTGTGGTTTTACCATATCAAAAAATTTACAGAAAAAAGAAAGGAAAAAGATTAAATCACCTTTATTGTATGTAGAAGCTTGCAATCAATTGTTCGTATGATACAATAAGAGAGGATGTTGTCTTGAATATTGAACTATTTGTTTTAGTAATTTCATGATTGTTCTCGTGTAATTTGTATCTCGGAGTACCAGTAGTTGATGTGCTTCACATGGTTGATTAAACTTTTACCTCTGTTGTTCCGTCTTTATGCTGAGTTTCTAAGCTTAATGTTCCCGAACTTGTAATGTGGCTTTCAGAATGGAGATATCAGGATTTATTCTAAACTTGAATAGCACGTATTGGTTCTATAGGCTAGACCGATGAAGCATTGACAGAATCACAATTTTTTTCATTTTCAATATTCCAAAGTATATACTGGTTGCCCTTCTGCTTATGTTTTAGAAACTCTCTCTCTGAGGTAATAAGCTTTAAATGACATTCTTCTTGCTTTTATCAAAAAGAATATTGACTACTTTAAATAGAGATGTCATTGCTTCCTTGCTCTTGCGAGTTACGGGTCTCAGTGATCTGGTATAATATCTTAGTTAACTTTTATAGATTGTTAATAGTTGAAATAAGAATTACGATCTTTTAAAGACATGAATTTGGAAAAGAATTCAGTTTTGAGATGTATTGTACGTGTTCTAATCCCAAATATCTCTTTTGCTGTCTCTATGATGGTGGCTTTCGGTTGAGTAGCATATGTTTAAATCTGTTAGGAATGAACTGCAAGTCGATGATATCCTGTATGATGGACTCAACTTTGTTTATTCGTAACATAATTGGGAATAATTTCCGACGCTGAATGTGTTAACATACAATACTTTTTTGCAGGTGTATTGTTTAGATCATCGAAGCTATATTAGACATCAGTGTCCAACGGCTAACAAGAATAATGTTACAGTGGTCATTTGCCCGCTCTGTGCAAAAGGGGTACGCCTAAATCCTGTTGAAGACCCAAATATAACTTGGGAATCGCATGTGAACACCGAGTGTGATCCATCGAACTATGAGAAAGCCACAAAGAAAAAAAAATGTCCTGTGCCTCGCTGCAAAGAGCTTTTGACTTTCTCCAACACAATCAAATGTCGGGATTGTACTGTCGATCATTGCTTGAAGCACCGGTTTGGACCTGATCACAGCTGCCCAGGACCTAAGAAACCAGAAGCTACTTTCCAGTTCATGAACTTTCTGAATGGAAGTAAAGAAGAATCGAAGAAAGCTCAGCCCACGACGACCTCAAGGTGGACCACGAGCCTTTTAAAGGTAGTATCATCTGTAAAGGAAAAGTTCAACAATGAATTTAATCAACCACAGCAGACGGGGCAAAGCAGCCGCGCCACCAACCACAGTGTTACTACTAACAACAGCAGTCAAGTAGAGCCATGCCCACAATGTCATCTGAGATTTTCTACAGTCAGAGCTCTCATCGACCACGTGCAGAAAGTACACGAGAAGAATGGTGTTATGAACATGACAATCGATGTCTGCCCGAGGTGTAGTAAAGGTTTTCG
The DNA here is from genome assembly GCF_001406875.1 of Solanum pennellii. Taxonomy (NCBI): domain Eukaryota; kingdom Viridiplantae; phylum Streptophyta; class Magnoliopsida; order Solanales; family Solanaceae; genus Solanum; species Solanum pennellii. Next base: position 6,011,375 of record NC_028640.1, read on the forward strand.
AGATCCTGTTGCCCTTGTGGAACATGTTGAAAGGGAACATAAAGGAAGTTCTATGTAAAGAAGCAAACAACAACACACCAGTAGGATGTATACAAACCTTACTCCTACTTTTGCGAGGGTAGAAAGGTTGTTTCCATTTTTTTCTATGTAAAGAAGCAAAAGTACATAATATCTTTATCTTGTTAATTATTTTTCAGAAAAAAGTCTACTCATTCTTACAAGATTTACATGTGATTTGAGGTTGATTGAAGATCAATATGACTTTGATTTTTTTTTTCTCTGTTGTCTTTCATTATCTTCTCTTTCACTTCACATCCAAATTAACGTATATATTGAGTCGAGGGTCTATCGAAAATATTTTTCTATCTTCTCAAGTTAGGGGTAAAGTTTGTGTACGTTACACTAGTGATTTACCATTTGTAGACAACATTACCTATATATAATAAGTTTTGTGCTAATCCAGCTCTTTCTTACAATGCAAGTTATTTATTTAGATTAATGATGAGCAATTATCATCTATCTGCTCCTAACTACCATTATAATTATTGTTAGTATACTTAATTTAAGATTTTAAGTTTATAGTCTTATAATAATCTCAATTTAATATACACATTAATAATTGGTTCATAATCAAACATTTATAGGTATTTAGTAAAGTTTTAATACATATACCTGGACAAAAATTATTGAGTTCACGTGAATCCATACATTTTATAAGAGAAAGTAATATGCTTATGAGTATTAGTTCTATCACAGGTTAATAATACAAGTTATGATTAAGATGATGTGCACATATTGAAAGCCAGAATATTCCAAAATTTCTATGATTTTTTCTCCAATCACCAAAACCTTGAGGACAAAAATACGGTGTACAAAATATCATGCGGTCACACATGATTTTGAGAAGGATCGTATCTCAAAAACTGTGATGTAGACAATCTATATTGACGCAAATATTAGTGACTATTTTCACGACTCAAACCTGTGATCCATAAGATCACACAAAAACAACAAATACCAAATTAAAAGCTAGCAACTTCAAAAGGCAAAAAGAATTTTTTTTTCTTATTTTGCCAAATGATTCACTTGAGTTCTTTAATAATCATGACACCTGCTTAATTAAGTCATAAAAAAGAGTTGTAAAGTGAAAGAGCCAATAAACTAACAAATAGACATAATGAGTAGTTAGTTCTTTTTTTATTACATTTTTTAAAGCTTAAACAAGATTTAGTAATTAGATCAAAGAGAAATAAATGAATGGTTGTAAACAAAATAGTTTTTTTTTAAAAAATATAAGATAAACTTTAATTATTGGTCAAGAAAATATCATGACTTTGTTAAGAAATTACATGACAAATGTCAACATTGTCATTAATGGCACATTTGGTGGCTAAAATTTGCAACTTGGAACAGTTTGTAATAAATGCAAACAATTGTAGTTCAAGAGTAATATAAAACTTGCATAATTGAGGTTTAATAGGTTGCAAATCTAGTCATAAATATCTACTATCTCCTATAATATAAAATAATGCATATCTATGTGAACTCAAGAAAATCATCTTGTTTTATCAATAAATATTGTAAGTACTTTTTTATCTTTAAATAAAAAACTTTCAAATTGAAATAGTAGGAATAGAACATGAGTAACGTCAACTTGTATCGTAAGTATTGAGTCAAGTGTCACAACGAATGCAATTCTCGTATTTTATTGTCATTATTGCCTTAGAAACCCTGATAAACTACTGATAATAAATTGGATGAAGGTGAAAAATGGTGTCATGTCATAATGTCCTAGCCGACATGCGTGATACAATGATATGGACAAAAGAATCGTAATTTCGTAGAGATGAACTAAGCCTAAATATCTTTACTCAGTTTGATTTGCATAAAGTTGAAATTATTAGTAATCATTTGTCAGTCATACGACAATGACTTTATTTTCGGACATCATCTTTAAAAGGAAGCACTTTCCCTCAAAATGATACTGACCTTTCAATATGAACCCGAATTAATCCGACCCGAGATCCAACAATAAAACAAAATTTCAGGAGGGCAAAAGAAATTAAGTTCATTTATAAAATAAAAGGCCATTAGCCATCAAACCATATTTTAACTGCCACTGTCAAATATTTAAAGAAAAAAAAATTAGTTTTCTCAATTCTATAATAAATTAATAGTAATAAATATAAACAAACAAATAATTTTTAAAAAAAACAAAAAACTATTCATCCTCTTTAACTTTCACAAAAATTCCAAATTGGAAGCACAATTATTAATAAATCCCCTATTATGTCAGTAAGTCAAACATTCCCCCTTTCCATTTTTATAAATCTTTAATCTTTATATTACCGTTAAACTATTTTTTTTTCTTATTTAGTAATTAGTGTCCGGCCAAACCCATCATTTTTTTTTCTAATTTTCAAGATTATTTTTTTTTTTTTAAAAAATTGTGTTTAGAGGAGAGAGAGAGTCAATTTTTTTTTTGTTTTAGAGAAGGGTTGTTGAAAAAAGGGGAAGAAATGCAGGAGATCCGGTGCATTGTTGGAAATCTTTGATTTTTCATCAGCTCTGTACTTTACAGACATTCATCTGAAAGGTATATACATATATTTATATACATATATGTATATGACTCATTGCCAGTTTGTAGAATTTGCATAAATGTCTATATATATATTAGGGTATCTGTTATTTTCATACAATTCATTTGCAAAAATTTGATCTTTTTCAAATTTTCATATACCCTTTTGCTTAATTTGTTTAGTTTTCAAGTTTTTCTAGAAACCCCCTTTTGGTTAATGATCTTGATTAGTTGAGAGAAAATTGGGGTACCCTTTTGATCATATTGCTCATTTGTAGATAGGTCTTGAGCCGAGGGTCTTTTGGAAATAGCCTCTCTAGCGGTAAGGTCTGCGTGTACTATACCCTTCGTGTACCCCACTTTGTGGGGATTTCACTGGGTATGTTGTTGCTCATTTGTAGGTAGATTTTGATATGTGATGGTTTAATGAGATTTTTGATGTATGTTTTGAATTTCTTTGATTTGTAGGCTGTAAAAAAACAGGACTAAAGGAGGAGGAGTACCCATAAGCTCCTGAGTGCTTTTCTTTCCCTTTCTAAATTTTTTGAGGGTTTAGGGATTCTTGAGTTATTATAGGTTAAAGGGAGGGAAAGAAAGCATTTTTACCTTGTGAGCTAACTCAATTGGGAGAAAAAACAAATTTTGTGTTAGTAAAAAATGAACGGAGTCTCCGGTGTGATGTCAAGGCAAGTATTGCCAGCATGTGGAAGCCTTTGTTTCTTCTGCCCTGCGATGAGGACAAGATCAAGGCAGCCTGTTAAGAGGTATAAGAAGTTGATCTCAGACATTTTTCCTCGGTCCCAGGTTAGTCAAGGATTATATGGTGAATATAAGCACCTCCCATGTTCTGTTTGGTTCCTTTTTATGTGTTAAATCTCCCAAATCAGTTTGTGGAGTCTAATCATAAGTTTCTGTCTGTATTAATGAATCATTTGAACTTTCAACTTAATAGGGATTCTTGAAGTCATCATCTTTTTGCTTGTATTAGATTTAGATGGCAGTAGGTAAGTGGCATTGGTTGTTTCTACTTTATATGGATATTTCACCTGCTAAAGGAGCGAACCACCGATATTAATCAACTACTTGTTTGTGCCATCTTCCTGCTATTCAATCTCTAAAAACCTGACCTCTGCTTACGAGTCTGTATAAGTTCAGTTTCAGATAGCAGGGGATTAATTTCACCACCCTTACATTGTGCAAGGGGAGATTGTTGCAAAAATAGGCAAATATTATTATTCATGTATTTGATATATGTATTTCCCAAAGAAACAAAAGAAGTATCACCTATAGAGTCCAAATCCATAGTTTGTGTTTGTCTTAGATTTTCCAAAAAGTTTTCTATCTTCTTTAGGTCACAAGCACTAGTTTTTGTGTCGACAGCAGGCAAGTTCCTGTTTCCTTATTGGTTAGAAAGGTTTGCTTTTTTGAAAGGGACCTGTTCTGTTGTTACAAAGACCAGCCATTTGCTTTCCAATAACTACTTTACCCTTGCCTTTGATTAACCCCAGCCCCACCAGATCTCCCGACTCTATGAATGCTGTCATTTTCTTCTTCTCTTTCCTTCAAAACCTGTTCAATTTCTACCATGCATCTCAAGTCAATATGTGATAGTAAATGTGTCTACTGGAAATCTAGTATTCCAAGATGAAAGTAAATATCCTAAATTTTTCTAGAGTGGCCACATCAATGTTTGGTCTTGTTTGATTCTTAGGTAAGCCTCATGATATTTGAATTTGCTGGAAGTTCGCCAATGTATTTGAACTTCTGTATGGTATAAGAAATTTGTATATAAAGTGAATGTGAAGCATCTATTATCTCTGCCATACGGGTTGATAGATTAGATTCAGCTTAAGTTTAACCATATAAACATGTTAACACACATTCCTGAAATTATTATATCTAGCTACTATAATACTGAAGCATAGCCTGTCAATTACCTGAAAGTGCATAAGATTTGAAGAATTATAGTGCCTGAAATTGATGAGTTGATTTTACCTTTGATTTGCATGGTTGGCATTACCTTTTTAAGTTCAAATGATTTTAAGCAACATTGAGCAGTTCATTTGTATGAGGTAATATCCAGAAAGAGTAGTATTTGGCCATTTGACAAATGATAAATTTGCTGTCTTTCTATGCTACATCTACATGTATTTGACATTTGTGCTTGTGCAGGAAGAAGAACCAAATGATAGGAAAATTGGAAAACTTTGTGAATATGCTGCAAAAAATCCTTTTCGAATTCCCAAGGTATATTCATTCCCAGTGTTACATGAAAATTATGATCCCTTGAAACAATCCATGAAAAGCCCCCTGAAAGTTTGTAAACTATTATTTTTTTGCTAATCTTCTGGATAACTTTATTTACTTACAGTTGCTTTGTCTGGTAATGGGATTCCAGTTTTGGTAAACTGGTGATAGTAACCAGGAAACTAGCTCACAAATATATCCAGGTTTTCCAAATATACAAGTAGAACTCTAGTAAAAACCTCTTATTTGATAAGAACCGTGTGATGTCATGGATATTGCATTTGAAATGAGCATACATTTGGAACCCATTCGAATCCATGACTTCGACTGTACAACCATCAAATTAGTTGTCTTAGATGCACTTCTTTAATGTATTAGGTCACGTTTTAACTGAGGGGTGTCAGTTAGAGGGAGTCCGCTGCCTGCAATTCCTGGTTAAATTGATTGGCAGAGATAGTATTATACCGGGAAGGAACTAAGTCAAATTCCAGATTCAACCAGAATGCTGAAAAGAACTTCATTTGGTTATTCAGCTGCCAAAGCTTATGCTCAAATTTGGAAATAGCTTTTCTTAAATGAATGTTTGCATCATCTCGTCATAGTTCCCTATGTAGCAGAAATCTTCTTCTTGCTTCATGCCTAAAGTCCGAATTTCTATTACATTTTTATCATTAACCTTTCTTGGATCTGCTGAACAGATAACAAAGTCACTTGAAGAGAAGTGTTATAAGGAATTGAGAAATGAGAATTTTCGGTCAGCAAAGGTTGTTATGTGTATATACAAAAAGTTGGTTGTTTCATGCAAGGAGCACATGTAAGTTTTTGTTGCTTAGCAAAGTATGAATTGGTCTTTTTTGGATTCTTTCATTTTTTGGTTTGTGATGGCCACAAAGAGATGCATTTCTAATTTTCACATTATATTATGTATGGTAATATGGTTTCGTACATCTATCTATCAGGCCACTTTTTGCAAATAGTCTGCTCAGCGTCTTACAAACTCTTTTAGATCAGTCGCGTGAGAATGACATGCTAATTGTCGGATGTGAATCACTATTTGATTTTGTAAATAATCAGGTTGGTGCTTTGGAGTTCTCCTCAACTTTAGACTGGATCAATCTGACTATAGGGTGTTATTTATTGTTCATGTTTATGCATCAATTATATCTGACAAATTTGAATTATCTTATACCATCTTGACTTTATTGATTTATGCAGAAAGACGGTACTTACATGTTTCATTTAGATGGTTTTATTCCAAAGCTGTGTCAACTGGCACAACAAATAGGAGAGGAAGAAAGTGCTATAAAGCTCCGCACAGTTGGCCTGAAAGCACTTTCTGCAATGGTACAGAGTTTGTTTAGATTTTTCCAACTATTTAGTCTGCTTGCTATGTGGTTGTGATACAAACTGTTAACGTGGTTGTTTTCCATCAAATACAAATTATATACAGAGTGTACTTTTCTTCAGTTCTAAAAGGAATTAAGTCAAAATAAGTCTAAATGTTATACAATTTAGGATGGCAGCATTCCATTTTTTGCATGATTGGATGACTAATGATGTAGACCAAGACATTTAGGAAAAATGACTTCTGTCGTCGTCAATATTTATACGCCAGCTACTACAACATTTCTAATTTTCATATAAAAAATTTCTCCTGTTGTAGGCGCTTAAGCCTTATGCATTAGAAACTTGGACTGTCAGAACACCCTTGAAGCTACAATAAGGGATAGACAGTATTCTTACTACTCCAAGGGACTATTTTTTTAATTGTTTCTTAGCATTTTCTGCCGAAGACATCATATGTAATAGGAAAACAGTTGTTACCATGGATAGGCTGCATGGTCTTGTTTGAACAATATTGATGAAGTGAATAAAACTAATTATAGCATGGGACTCTTAAATAATTAAATACAATGCTCAGTATCCCACGTCCGTTAAGTGTATGGTTTTTACTCTCCTTATATAGTTTGGACAATCCTCACCACTAGAGCTAGATCTTTGATTGATTTAGGCTCAAGGTCATTTTACAACAAGATACTCTTTTCTTAGTCTATTAACTAATTGTGTTTGGCTTAGTTTTTATCTAGAAGAAAGTGTGACTGGTTGTTTCATAAAGCATGTTCATAATACATTTAATTTATGGAAGGTGATTGTAGCATGCAGTTTCACCATGCCAATCTCATTCATCGCTGACAAAAGAGTTATCTAGTCAGATTTTTGAGTCCTGCATTTGAAGTGGGCCGTATTATCTAAAATTATATATCAATTTCTGCCTCAGTACATAGGCATTGGCAAGTGCATGTGAGTTTAGTATGTTTTCTCCTCAAAGTCCTGATTTGATTTTCTTTTGAAGTCTATACCAGTGACTTCTATGATTAATGCTATAAAACCATGACTATCTCTAACCTGCATCCAAATGTAGATCTGGAGTACTTTGTTAAATTGTTATTCTTACAAGAACTTAACTGTGTCACAGGTTTGGTTCATGGGCGAATATTCCCATGTTTCAGCGGAATTTGACAATGTAAGCAGATTCTTTCCACCTTGTGTTCTTATTGTCAGATCTAAATAATGCTAGATTTGTATTTTCATTATAGAAGTTTGAAGTATCTCCCCTCTTGTTTTCATTGATGGAAAGTCAAAAGCTTGATAAGATTTTATTTGCATGTGCAAGATTTGTGGACACCAAATAAGTAAAACTGAGTAAAAGTTTGCGCTAGAGAGCATGTTATGTTGGCTTTACAAGAAGTTTCTTTCTCTTCTTGATGTTGATTTTCCTGGTTCATTCCAGTTTTAACATGATGCTGTCGATTATACGTACAAGCTATCTCTGTAGGATAAAACTAAATACTTTTCAGCTCTACCTGTTTTTTGCCTTTGAATGCTCTGTAATCATTGAACAAACAAAAATTAGCTAAAAACAGACAGCACGCAATAGCAGGCGGATCACTAGATCAACTTATAGGTGAAACCAGGCCCAGATTGACTTTGCCATTTCATCAATTGATTACCGTTGGTATATATTTGTTGTAGGAAGGTTAAGTATAAACTTGAATTTTCTTACTGAATATGTCGAACAATTTGTGCCTTTTACTGTTCATTCCAGAATTGTCTCCTGACAATGATCTGTTTCTGGCTACAATAGGTGGATGGAACTTGTAGCTTTTATTGTTTCATATTACTGATAATGTGGACTTCACCATGCCACTTCTTCTACTTATACAACAACAACAACATACCCAGTGAAATCCCAAAAGCTTCTTCTACTTATAAACAGAACTAATAGTCTGTAGTACAAAAAAAGATTATAGTGGTGTAATAAATCTGCATAGCAATTATTTGGTCTCCAGTTGTGATGAACTGTTTCCATGTTAGAATTAGTATAGCTTTTGGGATATTACCTTGAAATAGATCTTTCGTATTTTCAGTTGTGTACCGTCACAACTTGATTGGAGTAGCTTAAACTGTGCCCATCTTACTTTTCCAGACGTCTCAATTGCTTCTACTAATGTATTTATCTTATCTATTAGATTGTTTCAGTAGTCTTGGAAAATTATCCAAGGCCAAGAAAGGAAACTCAAGACTCAAACCAGAACAGGTGGGTGGAAGAAGTGCGCAAAGTTGAGGGCCACGTTTCTCCTTCCCCAGAAGTCATCGCGAAGGTTCCCTCATGGAGAATCATTGTGAATGAGAAAGGGGAACTAAATATTTCAAAGTTAATATTTTATAATAAATGTTAGGTGGCCTCTTGCTTTTTTCATGTGTAGTGTCTAAAGTGCTTCTTAGTTTTCCTTGACAGGGAGGATGACGAAAACCCAGCATTTTGGTCTAAGGCTTGCCTGCATAACATGGCCAAGCTAGGTAAGGAGGCTACAACCACAAGGCGAGTTTTGGAATCTTTATTCCGCTACTTTGACGACGACAATTTATGGCCTACTGAAAATGGAATTGCTGTACCTATTCTAAAGGATATGCAGTACACAATGGATGCTTCAGGTATGAAGTTACTTTTTGACTTTACCTATTGAAAGGGGAAAAAAGAGAGAGAAGTTAGTGGTAGAGTGTATTTCTTTTTATTCTTTGGCACTTTCATTTACTTTTTGCAAATAGTTCATCATATGTGGTTCTTCGAAAATTTCCTACTTTTACTTGTAAAAGTAGTATTATATTTTCCTTGTGGTGAAAATTCATAATGGCTTTTCCTCTCACTTTTTTGTTCCTCCTTCCCTGATTAAATTATGCAGGAGAGAATGCGCACCTTCTGCTGTCAACATTAGTCAAGCACCTAGATCACAAAAATGTTCTTAAACAACCTGAAATGCAGCTTGACATTGTTCAGGTGGTGACTTCACTTGCTCAAACAACGAAGACTCATCATTCCATTGCCCTAGTCAGTGCAATAACTGATATCATGAGGCACTTACGGAAAAGTATACATTATACTCATGATGACGCAAAGCTGGGAGCCGAGTTAATAAAGTGGAACCGGCTTTTCCAGGAATCAGTGGACGAGTGCCTTGTGGAGTTATCAAATAAGGTGCAGTTATTCTGTCATTGAATTTGAATATCAAATAAATTGCATTCTCTGTAAATTGGTTGGAAGCTGCTTAGTTACTAATTAAACAGGAATTTGAAGTCTCCTTTTGATGGGACTAACTAGATATTAATCGAACTTCTTGTTATTGATGTGTGTTCGAAGTCATGATTCTTCATTTTCTTGACTATTAGGTTGGAGATGCAGGCCCTATTCTGGATGTGATGGCAGTAATGTTGGAGAACATCACAAGTATCCAAGTGATAGCAAGAACTACTATTGCTGCTGTTTACCGTGCTTCTCAAATCATAGCTTCTATGCCAAACTTGTCATACCAAAACAAAGTAAGCTGATTGATATTTGAATTTATCAGACTGTTCTTTGCTTTCCTATCTTATTTTCTGAGGCATATTGAGTTAAGAATCTGATTTATCTTTTTATTTAGGCATTCCCAGAGGCTTTGTTTCATCAGTTACTCCCTGCTATGGTCCACCCTGATCATGAAACACGAGTTGGAGCTCATCGAATCTTTTCTGTTGTCCTTGTTCCATCTTCTGTTTCCCCTCAGAAGGTATCTGAGGAAACCCACCTGAGGAAGGCAGCAGATTTTTCAAGAGCACTCTCTAGAACTGTTTCTGTCTTTTCTTCTTCAGCTGCACTTTTTGGAAAGCTGAGAGACCAGAGGTCCCCTTCAATGGAGAAGGTTACTCTTGGAATGGAACAGAAAGATAACAATAGTGGGATGCTCAACAGAATAAAGTCAACATATAGCGGGGTATATAGCATGAAAGGCTCTCCTGCACCTATTGAAGAGTCTACGAACAAGCCAAGTAACGAAATGGTAGGTTGTGTAACCATCTTCACCATCTTAGTAGATACGACTGTTACCCCTAGATTCCTTACTATAATCCATTCTAGTGGCCTCACATCATGGGACTTCATATCTGCTTCTCCTTTACTACTCAAGCTTTTGATGACCCTCTCTTCACATCCTTGGCAAGTAAATTACTTGGCTATAAAATGCTTTGCCGCTTGAACAGTTTGTTTTGCTGCTTACACTTGAACATCCTCTGCTGAATATCGTTTGAAGCTTGCTTAGAATAATAGGGACAAACAACAACTACAATGCCTGAATTCCCAACCAAGTTGGGCCCAGCTTATTCCAATACTCAGTAATTTGTCTTTTAAGACAATCTAGGGTTTCTCTAAAGCTAGAAATTATCTAAATCATACTTTTCCTACACTAACATGCAAATCTTTAACTCTTGGGAAAATATTGGATCTAATGTAACTGTACAAACTTGACAAAGCCTTTATCCTAATTAGTTGGTGTCTTTTATCTGAATCTTTATCTTCTATCGTATTATGTTCTTTGCTAAACCTATATGAAATTTGAGAAATTGTAGGCCTTTTGGGACAATTTCTATGTATATGGTTTTTGTTTTTACCTCATCTCATTTTAACACCTATCATCACAGTGTCGTACCAATTAACTTTGTACTGGAGGTCTATGTATGCCATGGCCAAATCATCTTAGAAAACTTATTATTGTTTATCCTCCATCTGTGCTACTTGTACCTTCTGTCAGAAGTAATCATTTGTAACTTTTTTTATTTGTGCATTCATCTTAATATCTATATATTGACGACACTCATATAGTGGATATATTGTGCATTAGAGTTCAAACATTCATTTAAATTGCATGAAAATGTTTCTACTCTTTTAAAATTGTGCATCCACAACACTCATACACTGGATATGTTGGCATTTGTCTTCAGCTATTCATTATGAAATAACATTGTTGATTTCTCGACTGTTGTATAGAATGTGTCTTTCACTTTGAGTCTGTTTTATTCGACTTCACCAAATAGTCAAATTATTTTTCTTTTGATCTTCAGGGTCCTATTTCTCTAAGACTCAGCAGCCACCAAATCGTACTCCTTCTCTCCTCAATATGGGTACAATCCATTTCTCCTGCAAATATGCCTGAGAATTATGAAGCCATTGCTCACACATTTAGCTTGGTCTTGCTATTTTCTAGAGCAAAGGTAATTGGTTGGTTCTGTGACTGTTATATTTGTTCTGTGTAGTTGTTTGGGGGCATGTTCTTTGTTCATGATACTAAATGAAATATTAGTGCTTCTATTGTTGTCCAAAAAGAATATCGAACAAGGATATCCATACCACATTTGTGTAGCTTGAAAGATCAACTAGAAAAAAGTGTTTTTAGTGATTCCTTTCTTTGTAGTTACTTTTTCTTATTTCTTTAAGGCAAAAGGGTCAGATGGACCCTTATACTTGTATGTGTTTGTATTATGGACCCTTCTACTTAATTTTTATCAACTGGACCCTTAAACTCAACAAAATTTGATATATTAAATCCCTCTGACCATTGACCATGCTTATGTGGCATTAAGATGGCTGAGTTGGCTAAAGAGTGTGAATACACTTGCGTTAAGGCAAGTGTACACCATATTTAAAATTATAAAAGAATAAAATAATTAATTTTAAAAATAAAAACAAAATTAAAAAACCCTTCTTCTTCACCCCACCCACCTACAATTTCAGGCATCCCCACCCTGCTCAACACCCTTTTTTTCTTTCATTTTCTTTAGACGATCTAATATGCCGGAGGCGCCAAGAAGTCTCCTAGCATGTTGGTTCGACGGAGGCGGCAAGGAGTCTCCTGCTGGTTCGAGGGAGGCGCGAGGATAGGCGGTCGTTGGTGTTTTGCAGGGGATCACTGGTGGTTCAGAAAAAGAAAGACAGTGGAGGGGAGAACGAGGCGGGTGAGCGGCGAGGAGCTGATCACGAGGGCTGAAGAGGTTTGGCCGCCGCAGTTGTGGTGCGGCGGCTTAGATTTGTGGAGGCTGGAGAAGAATGAAAGGAAAATGTAGAAGGTGATCGACGTAGATAGAGACGTCTGAGAGAGAAAGTATTTGTGGTCTCGTCGGCAAGAGGAGTGGTGGCTGTGGCAGCTTTCTCCGACGGATTTTGGCCATTTCACAGCTGGATCGGGTAGACGACAATGGTGACCCAAAATTTACTTTAAAGAATAAATTAATAATTTTTAAAAATAGTTATTACAGATAATTATGATGTGGTATTAATTTAAGTGACATGGATTTGACATGTCATCTACTCAGGGGAGAGTGAGCTATACACATGGTAATGGTTTAACAATCACTTTGATTGAGTTTAGGGGTTAAGTTGGTAAAGGATTAACTGATTAAGTAGAAAGATCCATAATACAAACACATACAAGTACAAGGGTCCACAAGGCCCTTTTGCCTTTCTTTAACTATATCTAGGTAATATATTCCCTTGGAATTCCTAACATGTCTGTTTTCCTTTTGTCTTTTACTTATGTACTAATGTTTTTAATGTCGCCTAACAAGGGAAATTTTTGGGCTTTCTGTTGGTTGAAATTTTTGTCCAGTAGGATTTAATCGATATCTGTGGGAAACACTAATAGGTTCCCTATAGCATTTACCTGTTTATACCAAGGGAAACAATAACCTTTTAAATAAAATTGAGCTCCTTTTCTTAGCCCTTTGTGTTTTATCTGTTCATTTGAATGGTAGCATCAGTGATGATGTTTTTACATATGGTTCACTTACAAGATTCTCTTTCCTGTCTTCTATGTATTTGACTGCATTCTCCATGTAAATTTAGTGTGAGAAGTCCTCTTACGTGATAAGGATAAATTATGAGCTTTGGATCCTATTGTGTGAAGATTAATTGTAAACTCTAAATGCCAATCACAATTTATTGCTTAAGTTAATGTTCTTAATGTCTTTTGTTCTGCTATTATTTTGAAAATTAGAACTTTAGCGTGAACTAAGACCTTCCAAGTCAATGGACATCAAGGAGACAGTTTGACTACTTGCGAGTAACAAAATAAAGTATGAATATGGGAATGAGAAACTAAAATGCCAAATCACTAAATCATTGCGAATTTTGTTTTTGGTATTATTGGTTTGGCATTTAAGCACTTAAATGGTGTAGGATATCTTGGTCGTTTATCACACTGGATGATCCAATCTGCTATATTATGTTAAATCTGTAAAGGAACTAAAGTCTGAATAAATATTCATTATAAAAAAAAACAAAACTATAGTCTGAATAAACATATGTTCGTATGCGTCTGTATATCCTTTCCTATAGTCTCTTAATTTGACTTTGCTCCATATACTTGTGCAGAACTCATACCGTGAAGCTCTAGTGCAAAGTTTTCAGCTTGCATTTTCGTTGAGAAATATTGCACTCATTGAAGGAGGTAAGACTGCCACATCAGATATTCCTCTGGGGTGTGCAACGGCTTAAGATTTTTATTCCTCTTTAATTCATTGCTCCTCTATACTGGGAGGGGGTGGTAAGTGATTGCTTCATCGGAGTGTTAGGAACAACAGATCAGTATTACATGGCACATTTCTCATGTCCTTAGTATCTTTTCAAGTTAAGATTATCCATTTTTAACTGATTGTGAAGGTTCTTGGACTTCCGTTGTTATGTTGACCGAGCATGTCTCATTCTGGAATCCTAGCTGAGTAATCCCACTCTGCTATTTTTATCACTAAGTTCTCTCTTTTTAGGTTCATAACATTTTCATCAAGGATATTATTATTAACAAGACGAGAGGACCAAACACCTGAAAATAAGAAAACGTTTAGTTCATACAATTAAAGGGTTCCTGTATGTGTTTAATAGCAATGCTTAAATGCTTGCTGCACAAAGCTTCATTGGCTTCTACCTTTATGGTAAATACTTGTCAATGCTTCTGTATACCTTTAACAGGCAATAATTTATATGAGATTCCCCAACATTATGATCCTTATTGGTAAAATAGTTCAGCTTATCTGTTTCCTGTATGATTCCTTCTCCAATGCTTTTTTACGATTTAGAGGATTTGTGGATCACAGTTCATTATACTTCTGTGTTTCAGGGTCACTACCACCATCACGTAAAAGATCTCTGTTTGTGTTGGCGACATCTATGATTATTTTCTCATCAAAGGCATATAATATACCTTCTCTCGTTCCCCGTGTCAAGGCTGCACTTTCAGATAAAACGGTTTGTAACCAATGCTGCCAAGCTTTATACTGTTTTGCTGACCCCTTCTGGTGGTCAGTCATTGTTCTTTCTATTGCATGTCAGCCTGGTTTCTACTAGCAGAGCTGAACTGATGAAAAACTACTTTTGGTGTATTTACTTAATCTATTTCAGTATTATCATATTAGTTTCTGCTCAGGTCATAACACATGGCAGTCATTGTTTTTATCAGGTTGATCCATTTTTACATTTGGTAGAAGATAGCAAACTACAAGCTGCTGAATCAAGTTCTGGTAATGGAAAAGTTACATATGGATCCAATGAAGATGATAGTTCTGCTCAGAAATGTCTCTCGCAAATAAGTATCACAGAGGAACAGTCAACGCAATCCATGATTTCCTTAATCCTAAAGAGTTTATCTAATCTATCAGACGTAAATGTTTCTTTGCTAAATTTTGTTACCATATAGTGATTCCCTAGTTAAGCATTGATCTCTAATATGATTTATTCCGGTATGTAGCTTGAAGTGTCAGCTTTAAGGGAGGAGTTGCTTAAGAAATTTTCACCAGATGATTCAGATTCCCTGGGGACTCAGTTTTTCACCGATGCTCAACAGAGAGCTCAGCAGTCTAATTCAGTTGATGTAAGTCTCTAGAGTATGTAATGTTATGTCAATATTCTTTTATCCTCACTTTTCTCTGTTTGATCATTCTTTCTCCTGTTGTGCAGCTGACCTCAATATTTGATGATGATGGTCCAGATTTATTTCATAGCAGTTCCAAACAGAATGAACAATCAGCCATGGAAATTCCCAATCTATTGAGTGTCAATCAACTTTTAGAATCTGTAAGTGACTTTTGAATATAATATTTGTTTAACCTATTATTTATGCAAAAACAACCACGCCTCAATTCCAAGCAAGTTGCGGTCAGCTCTATTAATCCTCACTGAACATGTCACTCCATTTAACCTCATCTTCAACCCATATTGTACAATAATAATTATAATTTGTCTAACCTATTGTTTCAGATCTGTGATCTTTGACAAAAAAGAGCTTTACATCTAGTTATACTTGCGAAATGGATTTCTTTTCTTTGTGTGCATGTGGCAACTCTGCATTTCTCTCCTCTAGTGAACTTGCATGTTCTCATGCCTCCATTTTGTTCTTATGAGAAAATGCAACCTCATGTGATGGCTCTTTTAGTTCATCTGGTCGTCAGAAATATTTATGGAGTACCACTTAATCCTTTGGTCGATGTTTTAGTTTAAATACCATGAGATAACAAAAAGTATGCGACTTACATTTTATTTAAGATCAGATATGTGAAAAATGTAGTTGTTAGTTATTTTATTTGATCTAATTATTGGTACTTGTTGTTTGAAATTTACTTCGTCTATGCCAAATGAAGGTTTTGGAGACGGCACATCAAGTAGGGAGAATGTCTGTGAGCACGGAACCTGAATTTTCATACAAAGAAATGGCTCATCATTGTGAGGCACTTTTAACGGGAAAACAACAAAAGATGTACAATTTGATGAATAGCCAACATAGACAAGATAATGCACTGATCGAAATATCAGAGAGTTCCAGTGATCAAGGCGAAGAAAGCGCTTCTGATAACCAGGTTGACAATCAGGTCTCGAAAGTAGTCTTTTTTGGTTTCTCTATACTCAACATTTCTTGTTTCTCCTTTCTCCCCCATTTTCTAATTCATTTGCTGCTCATCTGTTTCTTTCTGACTAAGGTAACATAGATAGATATTATCTAGGCATCATACATACATAGACACTTCATCTTGGCCTCAACTGTCAACTAAACACTCCAACTTTGAGTATGGACATCTAGAAACCTCAACTCATCTCCTTTGTGTCATTTAAACACTCCAAACTTTCAAAATGATCATCTAGACACCTCTAAAATTTGTGTCATGTCAGCATCAGGTGTCCACGAGACATAGTGGGGATGAGTTGGAGTGTTTGGTTGTTAGTTGAGACTAAGTTAAGGTGTCTAAATGTACACTCTCCAAGTTGAAGTCCTTACTTGTCAAGTGATGAGTATTTGCTTATGTATTATGGCTATTATACATGTAAAACTAACGTACAGCAGATGTAGCACCGGAAATTTCCTGCTTTGGATGATTTAGAGACACGATCTTAATCTTACCATTCAATTGACTTTATGGGGGCAGGTTGAGAATCAACTGGCAGATCAGAAAGTAGCCGATGTTTCTGATAAACCAACTCGCGAAATTGTTCCTTCACATTGTGGAGCGGAATATCAAAGTAATCCGGAGTCCTTCAGGCTACCGGCATCAAGTCCATATGACAATTTTTTGAAAGCTGCCAGATGGTAGAGATAGCATAGGAATCGTTCCAAACAGAGATGTTTGCGAGATTACTTCCCTCCTGATGGCAGGGTTGCCAAAGCCTTACTCGGTTGCAGAACCGGAAGATCTTCATGCAACGCGCCTGCACGGAAAGAAAAGTCGGCGCCAGAGTTGTAGATAACACATAGTTTTTAACTCATCATACACATAAAAGTTGTTCATTCTTTTATTCTTTTTTTTTCTTCCTATTATGAGGTGAAATATTGTTGTACTGGAGCCATAGAGGAGGCATATTGGTTAAGATTTTAGGTTTTGCTGTCTTAGCCAATGTCATTTACTGTTGTATAATATTTAAATGTTGCTTTTGTTACTCTCTTTTTTGTAATTTTAGATGGAGCTATTCTTCTCTTCTTCTGGTGTATGCAGACACTGCTATTTGAAATGGGAAAAAGCATTCTTTTGCTGTTCTTATTTTCCTTAATTAAAATACTCCTTCCGTTTCAAAAAGATTGGCCTAGTTTGACTTGGTACGGAGGTTAAGAAAAGAAAGAAGACTTTTTAATCTTGTGGTTCTAATTTAAAGTTATGTCAAATGTACCAAAATACCCTTTAATCTTGTGGTCTTAAACATGTCATGTGGAAAGTTAAATTTAAAGCGTTGCCAAAAAAGAAAAGGGGTTATTCTTTTTGAAACTGACTAAAAAGGAAATAGTCTCATTCTTTTTGAAACAGATGGAGTATATATTGTGATATTTTTTTCATACTTCGAAAGCTTCTCTTTTGAGTCTTAGGTCTATCAGAATTAGTTTCCCTACCCATAAAGGCATATCCCACCCTACCTAGACCTCGCTTGTGGCACTATACAAGGTTTATTGTTGATATCTTGTAGTATATGAATTGTTGGTGGAGAAAGAGTTATTCACCGCGACGTTTACACCAAACCTACATATATGACATGTTAACAGATCCAAGGATATAGGGTGATATTTGGCAGAAATAGAGATGACATGGCAAATTGAAACATCTTAGTAATCAAAAGGAAAAAAAAAAAAGCAGAAGTGATTTGTGTAATAGCAAGAGCGAAATAAAAATCGTCTAAATCGTGAAAATGTGATCGTGGAAGAGAACTACAAGCCTTGTGTCGCCAAAGTAGTTTGAATATTGCACCTTAAATAGCAGAAGTCTAGAAGTCGAAAGCATCACTTACTTCAGTAGCATAAGGTATGTCGAGTTTCATGTGAATCACTAACTCCACCTTGAATTAATGAGGCCAATATCATCCATCTACAGCAAATTTAAATATTTGTGAGATTAAAAAAATTTAAATAAAATTTCAAAAATTTATACATAGTCTAAGTCGTGCAAACGTGATTATGGAAGAGAACACTACAAATCTTGTATCGCCAAAGTAGCTTGAATGTTAAATCCTAAATAGAAAAAGTCTAGAATTCTAAAGCATCACTTACCTAAGTAGTATGAAGTTACATGTGAATCACTAATTTCACTTTTAATGAGGCCTATGCTATGTGAGTTTGAATTAATGAGGACTCGGTACATTATCAATACCAATTGTTAAGATCAAACCCAAACAATTTGTATGATAAAAAATTTAAACAAAATTTCAAAAACTTATACCTTCACTTACTTTAAATTTTGAATAACACAAACTAGAAAAATGTTTCGCTATTTTCAAAGGGAGAATTATAAGAAAAGATCATTCAACTATTTTTATTACCAAAACAAAATTACTTAAATTGGCCAAAATTTCTTCTTCTTCCTTCTTAATTAGCTCATCATTAATGACTTCTAATCTTCTTCTTCCTTCCCATTTCGCCATTAATGGCTTCTTTTCCTTCTTCCTTCCTCCTCCTTCAGCGTCATCTTCTTCTTCGTTGTTTTTTTTTTCTATAAAATTTAACATACTGGAATCGTAAATCGTTTCTAGCGAATTATATATGAAGAGAGTCGATTGAAATAATTTTATATTTAATAATTGAGATTATTTAGAGGTAATTTCAAGTTAATCGAGATTGACTAGTCAATATGTACTTCATGGCTAAGTAACTATGTTTTTAGTTTCTTTTAGTAAATCATAATGTATAGTCACTGTATAACTCATGTATATGTACATCATATCAAATAGTCAATGTATATTATTTATGACTTTTCATAAGCTATTATAGTATAGTCACTATATAATTCCAATTACTTTGGACTATTTTTTAGGTAAATAAAACAACATTATATTTGTTATAAACTAATTACTTTATCGTATATATTTTCAACTATTTCAAAAACACAAAAAAAAAACAAATTTGAGGCTAGGCCCAAAACTTGATTCCAACTTCCATTTTTGACCCATTCTAAAAAACAAAAATACAATCAAAACGACATCACTTTCACAATATAAACATCAAAACACTGTCGTTTTGACCTCAGAAAACCCTTCTATAAAATACTACACAAGAAGAACATTCAGCAAAGAACAATTTTTTTTTACATCTGCAGTCTCTTTGATTTCCATTCTCTCTGCTCTTCATCACGGTAAGTACCCCCCCACCCCCACCCCCTTGTTTTTTTACCTCTATATGTATAGATTTGTAGCAAATCTTGTGCCACCATGTTTGTTATTTGAGTTAGGTATTTGAATTTATTGCTTCTTAGTGACAAGATTACATTTTTATGTGTGATTTATGCTGTTTGGATTGATGGGTCGTTTTCTGTTTTGTTTATAGTGTAGCGATGGATCGAATCTTGATGTGGATTTATCTTATTGGGTATTGGTTTATGTTGCTTGGTGGGGGTTATAAGATGATTGATTTGATTTAAGTTTTGACCATGATTTGTGTGATTTTGATGTTTGGGATTAATGGGTCGTGTATGTTTAGTTTTTATTGGAGCAAAGTTTGTCCCTTGGTGTGACTTTTGTATTTTATGGTATAGGTTAATGCTTCTTGAAGAGCTAAATATGATTAGTTTGATTAATTTTTATTGTTATCAATGGGATTTGAGTGGTTAGGATTAATGGGTATTCATCTGTTTGGTTTCTGTAGAAGCTTTGCGTGCTTTTTGGCATGATAGGTTAATGCTTCCTGTAGAGCTCAATATGATTAGCTTGATTACTTTTTATCGTTATCGATGGGGTTTGAGTGGTTAGGATTAAAGGGTCATCATCTGTTCGGTTTGTGTCTAACCCAAGCCTGCTCTTTTGGCATGATTCATGAATTATGTTTTATTTGGTTTAGGTAATGGTAATGCTTCCTGAAGAGCTCAATATGATTAGTTTGATTACTTTTAATTGTTATCAATGGGATTTTAGTGGTTAGGATTAATGTGACATCTCTGTTCGGTCTGTGTTGAAGCCAAGCTTGCTTTTTTGGCATGAATTATGTTGAAGAGCCCAATATGTTGAAAATGTGATTTGAGTGGTTAGGATTCATGGGTCATCATCTGTTTGGTTTCTGTCGAAGCCAAGCTTAGTTTTTTGGCATGAAGTATGTTTTCTATTGTATAGGTTAATGCTTCATGATTCATGAAGAGCTCAATATGATTAGTATGGTCCATACTTGTTGCTCCTTGACCTAAATTTTATATTTTTCATTGGTTCTGGGAAATGCTTCTTGGAAATCGGAGCAGTCATGATATGGTTCCTTTTTCAATATTTTACTCTGGGATGTGAATGGTTTTAGTTAATTTGTTGCTTCCTTTGTTTTGTATTAACCGACTGATGTACATGTCAGTAAAAGAGAAATGAATCAAATGTTATATTTTACTTTTGTTGCGGGAAGATGGAATATCTGTATGTTGTGTCTTTTCACGAGCCATTCATGGCTGTTTCGTCTCGTCTCTTCATGATTTTGAACATTGTCCAATTTGCGAAAGCCTCATTAGGTTAATGAGTTCTGCTTTATTATTTTTACTTATTAGCCACCCATCTGAAAGGGAAGAGAGTAGAATAGGATTGATTGAGTACATCAAGTTGTTCTCTGTGTATTTCTAGTTGTTTGGATTAATGAGTAGTTGCCTGATTATTCGTAAAGAAGCGATTTTATGAATCATATATTATGGAAGTGATTATTGCCTTGATTTTTGAGTTACTGGAATAGTGCTATAATTGCTTCTCTTAATGTTTTCTTCATGATGTGGTGTAGATTTTTTTTATTGTTCAAAAAGAAGTTTCACTGTTGCATATTGAATTAACCAAAATTCATAGCACCCTAAATGCAATCATATCTGAAATAGTATACTTTGTATCCAAAACATACATCAATGGGAGCATTTACAGAATGCTATGATGGATTAATTGGAACATGGAAGGAACTGTTGATCTAGTTAAGCCTTGTGGGTAGGTGTAGACACTCAGATGTGATTTTAAAATATGAACCTTATAATGAAGATAAATGAAATTTAATTGAATGTTGTCTACGTTTTTGTTTTCTTATTTTTTTTAATTTCCCCCTATTTGCATTTGGCACTCAAGTTGATTGCTAATGGGTCGTAGACACTAACTAATTATGTGTTGGCATGAGTTCCGTTCCATATTCTGGAAATGATTTATGCTATGTTTCAGCGGAAAAGAAAGAGGGTTAGTAGGCAGAACAAGGTCTATTTCCGACACTAGCTTTTTAGGAACTAAAATGGGAAAGATGCACAACATACTCGTGAACTCCCTCCGCCCCAATTTATGTGGAACCGTTGACTTGACACAGTTTAAGAAAAGGAAGGACTTTTGAACAAACCTTAGACATTTGAGTGGGATAGATTAAAAGGAAAGGGTGCCACATAAATTGCGCACAGAGAGTAGTAAGAGTAGTAATTTTCTGATGAAGTCCTCGTGTAGTATTTTCAACCATCCCCAGAAGTATGGTAGAAAGAGGAATATAGATGCCTACTTTCCTTCACTTTTACTGCAGCATCAATGGAAGGAATATATGCTTTTTCTAGGACTTGTAATTCAACAACTTTTTTTTCCTCCTTTTTGGCCCATTGCCTTGTTTTCTGAACATACTATTCGAAAAAATAAATAAATAAAATTGGGGGTAGGGGAAGGGGAAATGGGGAGGGAGGGGGGATTACAAGTTAGGAAATCAAACCCTCACGACAAGGTGAATATTTTTGTAGCCAACCGATTGAGCTACTAAGATTTCCCTGTTTTTCTGAACTAACACATTGTGTTAAGAGTAGGACAAGAAATACAGTTTAGTTTTGAAGTTTTCAAATATATAGCTTTATGTTCTTGTCTTTATAGATTTGAATGGTATATCATACAGTAGGCTACTAAATCACGCAGTTCATCAGTACCTTGAGGAAATCTGATAGTTATACTTTGTCACGTCCCAATTCACATGATTGTGGCAAAAAGATCACATATGTGCTGTAGCTTGAGATAATCCGTTGAAACATACATAATTCAATCTGCAGCCTCATGATGGTGTAAAAAGATCCTCTATGAACTATATATTGAGATGTTATTTTGAGTAATAATTGAATGCTTTGATGTTTAGAATGAGAAAAGAAAAACTGTTTTCTTACTATGGTTTACGGTATCTTGCAGTTTTAGAAGCTCCAAGATGGCTACCAAGTACATAATTGGTTCTATCGCTGGATCTTTTGTCGTTGCATATGTTTGTGACACTGTTATTTCTGACGGGAAATTGTTTGGAGGCAAGTTCTAGTTCTTTTCGTTAGTTCTTTGATCATGAAATTGCCTCTGCTATACTGACAGTCAACTTGTGGTATCTCAAAACAGGTACTACTCCAAGCACCGTTACCAACACCGATTGGTGGAAAGAAACAGACAAGAAATTCCAAGCATGGCCTCGCACTGCTGGTCCCCCGGTGGTCATGAACCCCATCAGCCGACAGAATTACATTGTCAAGTCTTGATTTAGAAAGTTGAGTTGCGCTGTTTTTTCCCCCCCAACAGATTACATTTGAAATCGAACCATTCTTCATTTTTGAGCAAAGGTTTTTTGCTCCTACGCTTGATTCAGACGATATTGAAGTCATTTTTCTCACTTATAAGAAGATTTGACATATGTTACAAACAATCAAAACAGATTTGACGTATGTTACAATAAAATTTTTGTTCAGCTAGCACACCTGTGTACTGAATGAGCTGTTTTTTTGTTCTGGCAAATATATGTCAGTTCTTGGTTCTCTGCAATACTAATTTTTTTTTTGTTGATGTATATGCCACATTCTTGTGATTGTAGCTGGTTTAGCTGCAAATGCAAATCTCTTTGATGATTTATTGTGCACAGTACTTGCATATCTATGAACAGCTCATTGGAGGGGAGATCACTTGTGGTCAAAGCTTCTCAAATCAATGTCATTTTTATTTATAAAAATATTAGGTGACGACTAATCATCAATTTGGGAGAGACGAACCTAGAATTTAAAGATTTCAGGTACATCATCACCTAGCTAAACTTTAAATAAACACAGTGAAAAAGGGTCTCATTTGAATTCAAACCATGGTCTCAAGATGGTTCGCGTAACTTGTAATTATGCTTCTCTTGGATGCACAATTATATATATATATATATATATATAATTATTTTTAAAAAATTAATAAATGCATGTGCACCTCCACTTATAAGTGCGGATCCACCTATGGGACAAATGTGCAATACATATTCCGTGTATATATATATATATATATAAATAAAATTATTTTTAAAAAATTAATAGGTGCATGCGCACCTCCACTTGTAAGTGTGGATCCACCTCTATGTAGAGGACAAATGTGCAATACATATTTTCGATTATAATAAATATAAAAACCACAAGGAGTCGATTAAAAAATGTAAAAGAGAAACAACAAAAGGTTACCATTACTTGTGGGCAATATATTATAGATTATAATATAGACAAAAGAAACCCACTAGCTGTACCACTCCAACAAAGACTTCATCTAGATTGAATTCGACACTTGTAGTATAAAATATTACTCCTTTCGTTCCATTTTATATGTCACTGTTTTATTCTGTATACACTCCATTCTCTCAAGACCTTACTTACGAGATCATAGTGAGTATATTTTGTTATTGTTGTTAACATGATTAATAGCCACACATAAATATTCACCAAACTTTATTTTAAATCACAACATTTCTTTTTTTCTAAAAAAAAGTCATGTCAAATCAAACACTGCTATATAAATTGACACAAAGAGTAAGGTAAAAGAAAGTATCATGCAAAATATATCAATTAAAAGTGTGGCTTTGAAAGTAAAAAGTCTTTGAAGAAATAATACAAATAGAGAAAAATAAGGATTTATCCATGGAGGATAAACATAGAAGTTCAATGGTGGTTTGTGTTACTGGAGGTTCAGGATACATAGCTTCATTTCTGGTGAAAAAACTTCTTCAAAATGGCTACAAAGTTCATGCTACCTTGAGGAACTTAGGTATGTAATTCTTGATTTTGCTTTTTTTTTTTTTATTTCAATCTATGAATTGTTTCGAGTCGAGGTAGGAGTAACGTCTGTGTTACACCCCATCCTTTCCAGACCTCACTAGTGAGACTATACTGAGTATGTTGTATGTTGTAATGAATTGTACTGTTGTTGATGGGATGGATGAGATTCCTCGCGATTTAAGGCATAAACTATAAGCTAAGTCATAGATTTGATAAAAATAGTTTTTGCTTGTGGAATATGAAACTCTAGGATAGTATTTAGTGGCTATCTGTGAAATTTTGTTTTTCCTTGGGAAGTTCTGTTAAAGACCCCTCATCTCTTTAATAGGTCCTACACTCACTACAAGAACGGGTATTTGTATGAAATTTTGCAGGAAAATAAATTTCTTACGAATTCTCATACTATTCCCCACGAAAATCCCCATGTAATTTACAGTTCTCTTGTAGTGACTAGAGGTGAAGCAAGAGGGAGGGAGCGGAAACAACCTCTTTACCTCACAAAGGTCTTCGTATACTCCACCCTCCCAGGCTTCACAAGTGATATTATACTGAATATGTTGTTATTGTTGTTGAAATGAATTATACTGTTGATGGGACGGGGGACGGAAGAGCCCTTACCCCTTTAGTCCTAGCTTGGAAGAGGACAGAAGTTTATTCATCCAAACGCCACCATAGAGGAAAATCGGCTTGTATATATAAGGTTAATTGTTATGTAAATATAGTAAGTTGAACTATATATAGTGAGAATTTTGGTTCCGCCACAATTGTACATGACACAAATCCAAATTAGTCGGATTTGTAAATTTCAAATACAGGATGATGTTAAAGACTCATAAATTGTGATAATTTTGTAGAGGATAAATCAAAGGTAGGCTTGTTGAAGAACTTGCCTAATGCAGAAGAAAATTTGAAGTTATTTAAAGCTGATATGTATAGACCAGAAGAATTTGAGCAAGCAATCCAAGGCTGTGAATTTGTTTTCCATGTGGCCACTCCTTTGCTACATACTGAGGGATTTCAGGTACGTATTCTTAAATTCTAAACTTTCCACATGACACGTCTAAATTCACAAGATTAAAAAGAATTTTCGTATATGTGTTTAGTTTAAGACCACAAAATTCAAAAGTCTTGTTTTACTTTCTTAAACTTCGTGTCAAGACGAAACTAGACAGACAAATTGAAACAAAGGGAGTACTACATCGGTTGCTAGCTAGCTAGGTTACACCCTAAGTTCTCGTTGGTCGTCAGGGTTGGAGCTAGCTATAGTTGGAGAAGGGTGGTCAGTCAAACACCTCTCGTATGAAAATTATATATATTTATTTTTGTCGGATTGAATGTTGTAACAGTACAAGAATCAAGTAGAAGCAGCAGTTGCATCAGTGAAGAATATTGCAATGTCTTGTATAAAGTCTGGTACTGTGAAGAGGCTTATATATACAGGCACTGTGCTTGCTTCTTCACCAATGAAGGATGATGGTAATGGCTTCAAAGATTTGATGGATGAAACATGTTGGACTCCTCTGAATGTCCATTTTCCATTTAGCGACGATTTTGTTATGGTAAGATTTTCTTTCTTAGTAGTAATGATGGTGTCGGGATCAGTTCGCTTACCAACACAAGTATCATGTAACTCTGTCCACCTTAAAAAAGACGAGTCTTTCTCTACGATGAACTACCTAAACAAGAATTCTCGAATTCTATAAAGATTTACCAAAAACATAACATTTTCTTGTTTTGAATGGTGTAGAGTTATGTGGAAGCAAAGACAGCATGTGACAGAGAAATCTTGAACTTTGGCAAAGATGGATTTGAGGTTGTGAGCTTAGGTCTTGGTCTTGTTGGAGGAACAACAATCATGTCAAATATCTCAAGAAGCATGGCTGGTATGTTGTCAGTGGTAACTGGTGATGAAATTCATTACAATCAACTCAAGTTCATAGAAGAGGTTGATGGAAAAGTTCCAATCATACACATTGAAGATGTTTGTGAAGCTCACATTTTCTCAATGGAAAATAGTGATTCTATGAATGGTAGATTCTTGTGTGCTAGTGCATTTGTTTCTTCTGCACAAATTGCAACTTATTATCAACAAAACTATCCAGAGTTGCATGTCAACCAAAAGTAAGTACCTTATTTCATCCACACTCTTTGGTGTTGGAATCCGACTAATACAGATTCTATCACACGTTGGTTTGGTGGTAAAGTGCTCCCTAGCAAACACAACTTCATTTTCCGAGTTTGAACCCGTGATGTCTGATTAAGCATAAAAGAGTACTTACCTACCACAGTTGATACTGGAGGTAGTTCTTGAGTTTTCTTTGTGCATACTTGTCAAACATATACGGATCGGTAACTAGCAGAACAGAGTTAATTACCTCTCTGTTAAAATCGAAATCTATAATAATAGTGTAAAATTTCTTTATGTTGTTGGTGTATATAAGTTTAAAATGTAATCCTTCAAGTTTGTAAAAGTAGACTAGAAGTGCTTCATTTTAATATATCTGAAGGATTATTAGTTTTGCTAATGAGTTTGTTTTGAATCTTCCTATTTATAAACAGGTACTTGGATGATCCAAAGAGAGAAGTGAAATGGGGATCAAATAAGCTTATGGAGAAGGGTTTTGTGTACAAATATGACATGAAGAAAATATTGGATGATAATATTAGAAGTGCAAGGGAACTTGGAGATCTCAAACTACCATCTGCTTAATATGGGAACTTTTAATTACTATCGACTGTTTGTACCAAATTATATGAATTTATTGCAAGTGATAAAATATGGTGATAATATCTGCTAACACGCATGTCGTGTATTTATTGTTTTGATGTAGACACAGAGTGCGGATAAATTTTATCGTCTATGTATTATTATTTCTATCCTCATAGTGTGGAAGTATGAATATTATTAGCACAAATAATTGGGAGCTAATATATAGGATTCATGGGAAAGGAACATGTATAGTTAAATGACAATACATGTTATACAGAAGACTACATACAAACACCCCTATATTCTACTCCTTCCGTTCCGATTTGTTTGGCGATATTTCCTTATTGGTTCGTTCTGAAAATAATGACACATTTCTACTTTAGGAAACAATTCACTTTAAACTTCACATTTTATCATTAGTATGAGTTTGGTTCGAGCACCTAATCTATTAGAGTTGTCCTTTCAGACCCTATTCTCCGAAGAGGACAAAGAGCAAGAAGTAAAGCACCCGCCTTTAGGAGGGAAGTTCAGGGGTTAGATGCATCTGATTCATATGCAGTTTCTCTCCAAAAGGCTTTTATAGTCACACAAATATTACGACATGTGTAAGACAGTTTCAAAAGTCTTATATCCACACAAATTGAATTAAACTAATTGGATCAGGGGAAGTAGTAAATAGAGTACTAATACATCATTTGGAAAGTCAAGCTGATTGAAGCAGTAGAATCCTATCGAAACATATTACTCACGCTCGATGATCACATCGATCCAATGATGATTTGATTACAGTAGTTGTAGTAGTGTTCCTGAAGTTTCTTCTTGTCCTTCGATTTCTGTTACTACCTATTGTTTTTTGACCCCCACTATCATCTTATTTTGTTGTAGTTACTATCATGTTCTTGTTTTTGTTACTCCTGTTACTTCTTTTTCTAGACTGCTTTGGACTATTTTTGTTTTGATTTGAGGGTCTATCGAAAACAGTTTTTCTACCTCTAAGGTAGAGGTAAGGTTTGATTACACTATATCCTCACCAGACCTGGTGTAATACCACAAGTGGAGTCTGTGGAGGGTAAAATGTACGCATGTACGCAAACCTTACCCTATCTTTGTGGGGTTGAGAAGTTGTTTTCGATAAATCCTTGACTTGTTTTGGAAGCAATAAACCTGAAAAGGGAACTGGAAAATGAAAGATATTGCTATTTGTAAACATATTCTCAGAAATTAATCTATATCATCTCCATCTACATGTTCTGGAGAAAAAGAACTTGTGATCATATGATTGAAGTAAGACTCATCATACCCTTAAGAGTTCGACCATTTTGTCCTCTCGACTAAGAATGTCGTACACTTGTATTTTTACAGGAGCATTCACATATGAAGAGACAGAGATCAAGACGTACTTTTGATATGATGATACGAATTTCCTTTAGCTTTCCGTGATTTCTTGCAGCATTTCGACCACCTTCTTCATCTTTGGTCGTTTTGCTGGTGTCATGTCAGTGCATAGCAACGCAACCTTTAGTGCTGCTAACATTTCTTTTCTCCAAGAAAATGAAATGGTGCTGAGCTTTGCATCGAGTATCTGCTCCGGTGTTTCCCCCCTTGCAGAAGCACCATGTACCCACTTAACCAAATCTATTCCTTCACCAAAAGCTTCATCAACAGGTAGTCGAGTGGTAAGAATCTCGAGCAAAACAACCCCATAGCTGTAAACATTTCCAGGAGCTGTTACTTGCATTGTATATGCATACTCTGTTGAGAAAAAGAAGGGGAAAAAAAAACAAGTCAATAACAGAGTTATAATCTCTACAAATGCAGAAAGAGAAAGATAGTACTCCTCCGTTTCAATTCATTTGCCATGCTATAATTTTTATCCGTTTAAAAAAGAATGTTTTTTTTTCTTTTTTGACAACTTTTAAATTCAAACTTTTCACGTGATATGTTTAAGACAACAAGATTAAAGGGCATTTTGGTACATTTTACGAATCTTTAGTTTAAGACCACAAGATTCAAAAAAAAATTTACTTTGTTAAACTCCCTGTCAAGTCAGAACCGGACAAACAAATTGAAACGGAGGGAGTATGTGTGTTCAAATGATATGTACCTGGAGGAATATATCCGAATGAGCCAGCAACAGCACTGATACTTGCAGTCCCTCTAGATGGATCGAGAAGCCTTGATATTTCAACTTCACTAACCAAAGGCCTGAAATTAGAATCAAGAAGCACATTCCCGGAAGAAATGTCAAGATGGATGATAGCAACATGATGAAGGAATGCCAATCCTTCTGCAACTCCGGTGGCAATGGCAAGTCTTGTTGGCCAATCGGGCTTATATTCAGGTTTCTGGCTAGAGTTATGAAGATATTGAGTCAACGTTCCGTTGGCATAATATTCATGCAATAGAAGAACGACATCTTCATAGATTCCAAACCCGATAGGACGAGCAAGATTATTATGAACGAGCTTACTAAGCTTTTCGAGCTCTCTGATCATCTTACTCTGGTGATGAATTATAGTTTGGTCCATTGACTTAAGCTTCTTCACCGACAAAATCATCCCGGAAGGCATGTCTGCTTTATAGACAGTGCTGAATGTACCAACACAAATCTTATTCGAGTCTTTCATGACTGCCTTTACAACTGCATCAAAATCAATTGCTTGCTTTAGATTGTCAACAAAGACGTTTCCCGCTAGTATCACTGGTTTGCTAGAAATTTCATCAATGGTATTTCCAGCTGCTTCCTTGGCAGCTTTCTCTTGTTTCTCCCTCATCATGAACAGCAAAACAACCACTGTGACACATACAAAAACTGCCAAACCAGAACCGATAACAGCCAAAACGATTCGGTAAGAGACCTTGTGACCATAAACGCTGTGGTCATAACCATTTAAATCTCCACAACCACCACTCAAAGGATCACCACAGAGATCTTTGTTTCCAAGAAAACTTGAATTAGGACTTTTCTGAAATGGTGCAAAGGTAGGTATTGGACCAGTGAATTGGTTGCTCGAAAAATCAACCTCTATCAAACTTTGCATGCCCTTCAATGCCGGTGGAATATTTCCAGAGAGCTGATTATCAGATACATCTAAAGAAACCAACTTGTCAAGTTTTCCTAAATCCTGAGGCAATTTTCCGTGGAGACGATTATGACTCAAATTCAACGAAATCTGCAAGTTCTTCATATGACCAATCTCAGGAGGGATACTTCCAGTAAGTTCATTACTCCCCATTTCCAACTCAAGCAACTTTACACAATTCCCTATCTCATGAGGTATCTCCCCTCGAATCGAGTTCTCCCCCAACAGCAAATACTGCAATCTGGACGTATTGCAGATATCTGCCGGTATGGTACCATTGAACTTGTTGTTGCTCAAGTCAAGCTTATTGAGATTCTTGCACTTAAGAACTGAAGTTGGAATCTCTCCATAAAGGTTATTACCAGAAACAATCAATTCTTGCAAACTGTTAAGCTGACCAAACTCAGGAGGAATAGTTCCATTAAACTCATTTGAAGCTAAATTAAGAAGAGTGAGATTTGAGCACTTCGCGAACTCGGTGACTATTTCACCAGACAAACTATTACTATCTGCTTCAAAATAAGTAAGACTACTGATATTCCCAATTGATTTAGGAATACCTCCAATCAACTTGTTATTCCCAATTCTAATACTTGAAAGTCTTTTACAATTCCCAATCGAATCAGGAATCTTTCCTGTCAACTTATTCTGAGTTAGAACAAGAAATTCGAGATTCCCATTAGCACAAATGCTCTCAGGAATAGTACCTTCAAGCTGGTTTGAGTGAAGGTTCAGCAAAGAAAGATCAGAGTACAATCCTAAGTTAACAGGAACAACACCACTAAACTCATTCTCATAAGCAGCAAAAACCTTAAGACTGGTCAAATTACCAATCCACATTGGGATAGAACCATTCAAGTTGTTAGTAAATATTTGAAAATCTTGCAAATTCTTTAACCCCTCAAGCTCATCAGGTATAGCTCCAGTAAGCCAGTTTTTCGAAAGGTTTAATGCCTTAAGGCTTCTGAGCTTACCTAATTCACTAGGAATTGAGTTTCCAAACTTGTTAAAAGACAAATCAAGATATTGAAGCTCAGCTAACTTCCCAAATGCAAATGGAATAGAACCTTGGAAGTTATTATTAGAAAGGTCCAGCCACTTTAAACCTTTGAGCTCAGATATTAGAGTTACATTACCTTGTAATCTGAAACCAGAAAGATCAAGTCTTTCCACCATTGTACTGTTTGAGCTGCAAATAACTCCATGCCAGGAGCAGAAATCAGTTGTGTTCATCACACCCCATCCAGGTACTGATAGCTCTTTCCCAATTGCTTCCACCACTTCCTGATCATGAAAAACTAACTGGGAATTCCCAAGTTGGAATCTTGATGACAAACCAACTAGAAAAAACACAGTTAACAGAAAGCTCAAAATTGCCATTCTTGAGTTCTTTTTTTTTCAAGAAAGCACCTTTTCTTCAATTTCTTCCTCCTTCTCCCTCCAAAATAACCAGACAGCACAATCAAGAATCCATTGATGACATTAAGGGGTGTGAAAAAGGGGGTTTACAGTGAAAAAGATTGAATCTTTGAAATGGTTATGAGGTTGTCTACAAAGAGAACACCTTTTCTTCAACTTCTTCTTCCTTTTCCCATCACATGAAACTTTCTGTAGAATTGGAGATTGTGGGGGTGGGGTGTAGAAGACAAAAAGGGGGTTTAGAGTGTAAAAGAATGAGTCTTAAAATGCTTAAGAAATGTGAGGGAGTATTCCATATGAGGAATCTTGAAAATGGTAAATAACCAAAAGGCTAAGAAGCCCTTAAATTTAGGAAATAGGAGTACTATATATCTAAGAAGAAGCCATATCAAGAAATGAAGAAAACCATTGTGTTTGTGTGTAGAAGAAGAAAACATAGAAAGAAACAAAACACTAAAAAACAGGAGGACACAGAAAACCTGGGACTAGGCTAGAAGATAGACTAGCTGAGCTGAAACAAAATAGTACCACTACAGTATTAAGGAATTAAAAAAACAAAAATAACTGTTATTACTAGTACTTTTTAGATTAGATTAAGCTAGTAGAAGAACAAAAACATAGAGAGGTTTGTGGGGGTAAGGGGTAAGG
>NC_028640.1:6043891-6047364 GCF_001406875.1 Solanum pennellii
GGGGGGTACAGTGTTGATTATGTAACTGATTTTCAGGGGCCAGGTGGTTTTTCCTCTGTATTAAATAAAGGGAAAGTGTGTTGGATATTTTTGAAGGGGAAGGCTTGAATATATCATTGAATTTTTGATAAAATACTTATTTATTTTATCAGTTAAAAGTTTGGTCCGTCTATGTTATTTTAATTAATAAAGGGAATAATGACATAAATAAAACTTTTCTTAAATAAAAATAATATAAATGAATCAAATTTTTAAAAAAAGATATATTTAAGTCTTTTTTCAAAGTTCGATGACATCTATTGATTTTTTTCCCTTTTTTGAAAGAGGAGTTGTGAGTAGTATTACAACTACAAAGTGATCAACTCAAATAAGTAAATCTTATCTAAACTATCCCTATTTAAAGTTCATATTTTGACTAATTTAAATTCGCTATAGAATTAAATTGCTTTTTTTAAAAAAAATCAACTTGAAAATTTTAAAATTTGACTCAAATTTGAATATCTAGTTAAGATAAGAATGAAAGGATCTTGAATTTGCAATGGTGGATTCATTATGAAATTAAAGCATTCGTAAATTCTGTATTCTAATCTGAAAGTTTAGGTTCATGACTCGGTGTTCGAATTCAAATCTCTAATGAAGAATAAAAGTATCTGAAATTTGCCATAAATAGACTCATTATGCGGTTAAAGTGCTCCCTACGACCCTATGAAAGGATTCTCTGTTGCAGTTTGAATTAAAACCTTTAATTAAAAATAAAATATTTTAAATTTGCAACATGTTAACTCATTGTGATGTTAAAATGCTCTCTATGAATTAGAAAATCTCCAACTCTGACTTAAAATTCTCAATATCGTCTTGAATCTGATCTAGGTGGATCGAAAGTGCATAAGTAGCAGCTAAATTATTGAATTTGACTTTTATTATAGGAAGAAATAGAAAACCTATGTTTATTAAGATTGAACCTTTAAACAAGATTGCAAGGATCACATATCCGCCACAAGTAAGCTCATTTCATGGTTAAAGTGCTCTCCAAGAAATACTCCATTTCAACCCAAAAGTTCTAAATTTCGATCAAATTCAAATCTCTAATTAATTTAGAATTAAAAGATTTTGGATCCATGATGAACAAACTCATTATTAGGGTTAAAGCGGCCCCTATCAAGAGATTCTCCATTCATACCCAAATTAAAACATCTAAGTAAGAATGCAAGGATCTCAAATTCGCAATGAGTAAATTCATTTTATATGAAATAAAACCGATTCCTACTAAAATATTTTTATTTTAACACAAAAGTTCTTAGTTACGTCTCAAAGTCAAACTTTTAGTTATTAAGAATCTAAAGAATCTCAATCATCTCATCACAAACACAACTCTCGATGGTAATTACTGAAAATAACAAAATTCAAGTAAGTGTCACTAGAAATGAACAACCATCAATCAATAAAACTATTTAGGTATACAGTAATTGTTGGTCTGCTTCCTTAGCTGGTTCTACATTTTTTTTTCCATTCAGGACAAGGACATTTTGTTTCAATTAGGTATAATTGAAGAGGAATCTCGGAGTAATGGTAAAATTATTTCATGTAATTCATAAGCTACAAGTATGAATCGTGAAAATAATTACTATTATTTGTATTAGGATAGGATGATAGCTTGTCTACTTTACATCTCTTAGAGTGTGGTCCTTAATCCTCACAACCTACATGAATGTAAGGTATTTTTGCACCAAGCTACTATTACTTGTATACAGTGGCGAACCTTTTAGGATTTTAACTCATGTGTTCAAAGTATAAAGAAGAAGTACAGGTGGTAATGCAAGTGAGCGGTGAGCGTAGTAGTCTCTTGACATGCTCTTTGTATAAGAACCATAGATTTTTCATTAAATCATAAAAGTAAAGACTAAATTAATCAAAGAATCGAAAACAAAGATACATTCATAAGAATTTTGATAGATCGACTGTATTACATAAATTAGTTCCTAAAACACGTGAAAGTTAAATGATGAAAAATAGAGTGAGATGGGGGAAGAAAGATATTTACTAAAAAATAATTATAATAGATCACGTGGCCGAATTATAATTGGTCACGTGTCAAAAAAGATTTTGCAAAACCACCGTTAAAAAATAATGGCATGAATGAGCATTTTCTTTAACGGTAACGGCATAAATAAGCTAAACTTTTAACTGATAGCATAAATGAGCTTTTTCTGAAAGTTTAATGACATATTTGAGCATTTTCTCTAATGAAAAGGAAGAACACCTAAGCCTAAAAGTTCCATTTTCCAAAGCAAAGGGGGAAAATGTTACTCGTAGAATTCAAACTGTGACCTAGGGATTTTTTTGAACCTCTTATCCATTGAGCCAAATTTGTCCTTTATTTTCAGAGTGTTCAATTTGTTATATATAGACATAAAATTAGAATTTGACGTTATATATAGTGTAACGTTTTTATGCGAACCCCCTAGGGTCTACCTAGGTTCACTCCTGCTCGTATAATACTTAAATTTACAATATAAAACTCAACATAATTATTATAATCATTGTACTCCCTCCGTTTTCTCTTGATAAAAGTAATTGTTTCATATTAGTTATCCACCTTATTAAATCAAGAAAGCATTAATTATTTATATTGCCTTGCAATAAATCTTTTTAAAATTGTTCGCATTTGTTTGTAAAATTCCCAAGAAGTCTTTTAAGGAATAAATTAATAAATTATTTTGTGTGATCTATAGATCATGAGTTTAGTCATGACCTATAAATATAAAAATATGTTTTTGTCTTAAGTTATGTGTCGAATCAAATCTGTTCACGTAAAACGAAACGAAAGGAGAAAAGTAAAGTACTCTGACCATCTTAGGTAGTTGTCATCGTTTTAGGTTTCATGTCTCTTAAGAAACTAGTTAAGTTTATCACTATATCCTTATTTAATATTCTTTTGAAGCTAAGTTTTTAATAAATGAATATGATTTGATTAATTTTGATTATTTAATTTGACTAACAAACATGAATAAGTGTAACGACCTGTTTAGTCGTTTTGAGCAGCAGATTTTATTTCTGGAAAATTTGCTGAGGAAACGGACCCCACGACGGAACGTCACAGGCACGACGGACCGTCGCAGGGTCTCGTTTCAGCATACTTAGAAATTCTGAAATTGGGTACTGAAATTCGACTCTCTGTAATCGGTGACGGACCTGCAGGACGTGCCGTCACATCCACGACGAGCCGTCGTAAGCTCCCGTTGCAAAACACTTCAACTCTTGAGAAATTGGTACGGGAAACGAGTCTCTGACCGTCAGGACGGAGGTGCAGGACGGACCGTCACAGGTGTGACGGGCCGTCACAGTCCACCTGGACTTTGGGGAGGTTGCGACGACCATCGTGACGGACCGTCGCAGGCACGACGGCCCGTCACAGGTTGCGCAAGTCCCAGGCAGAATCGGATTTCTTCACACGTTTTAAGGGACGCATTGGA
>NC_028640.1:6055337-6070515 GCF_001406875.1 Solanum pennellii
AGATAGATGTTCTTGTGATGATGACTTCCAGATTTTGGGGAATTAATAGATGTTGATTTGTTTTATTTAATGAGTTTAAGTCTTCCGCATTATTTTCTGTTGATATATGTTAAAATGATAAGGGTTAGATTGGTTGGTTCGCTCACATAGGAGGGAAATTGTGGGTGCCAGTCGCGGCCCCGGATTTGGGTCGTGACAGACTTTACTTAATTTTTCAATTTATATTTGCAAGACTAATAACTCTTGAAGGTAAAATAAGAAGAATAATGTCATTTATGTATTAATTTTGTGAAATGACAAATATTAAAAAATATTTATTTTTAATAAGAATGATATGTAAATAGAAACCGAAAAAACTATATTGTAATAATACTAGTATTAAATTCAATATTTCCAACGTGTAGGGGCTGGGTTAGGTGCTTGTCTTGGGTGGGCTGTAACAGCACCCAGAGGCACTTTTTAGTTTTGTTTTCGAAAAATAGTCATTATTTTTTATTTTTAAATTTATAGATATTCTAAGTTTTATTTATGAATTTTAGAACTATCGAAGTTTTTTTTTTTTAAATTACAGAGCTTGGAAAGTAAAAGTTGTGACAAAATTTGATTAATCCAAATTTACGTTTAAAGTTCAAACTTTGTAAGATAACAAAACGTTTTCTTAAGAATAATTTTATCTGAAAGACTGAAATCATTAGTTAAAAATAAATAATTATTTATCACTCTGCCACAAACGTTAACAAACTCTTTGTACATTTATGATTGAATGCACACATTTGAATTTGAAGGTGAATTGAATTATTTCACAATGTGCATAAATGGACCTACAAATTAGGAAAAAAAAAGGTTTGTAGGACACACAATAATGTGAAAATGTCTCTAATAATAGTAGGGGCCTCTCTCAACAAAAAAAAAAAAAGAAGATAAAAATTAATAAAATAAACACCGTTTTTATAAAGAGAAAAATGTACAAAAATAAGGTGACAAATATCAAATTATTGAATATAAAATAATTCTATCTCTATAGGTTAAAAAGGCAAAGACAACATCATTGATATAGAGAGCCTCTCTTTTCTTCTTTTCTTGTCTCATGATGAAAAAAAATGTTAGTACTTACTATATTTCAAAAATCATTTTTTATAAAAAAAAAATCATTTCCGATATTTATTTTGAATTCGATTAATTTTATTTGTATCAGAAAGCCCACATTGATGATGCAGTACAGCGCTCTTTATAGAAAAAACTTTATATTTAAAATTGAATCTGAAATTTCTGATAAATAATAGTATAAAAATACTATTCATCTTCCTTTCTTTATTTTTTTTCTTCTTATTTTATTATAAATATTTATTTTTGAATTGTTCTTGTGGTTAAATTATTAATAATACATGCACATAATAATATTTCAACAAATCTATATATATATACATACATTTTGCAGAAAAATTGCAGGAATCATTGAATTAGTAGCACTTTTTCATTTGCATTGACAATGATGATATCTCTTTTATCATTATCAAATGACTTTAATCATTTATATCCCTTTTGTTACATATTCTTGATAGTCTCATAGGTATGGAGTCGTTTTATATTAAAAAGCATTTAATATGATAATACGAAATTTTTTCAGCGTAAATTTAAATTTAATTAAATTGTGATACAAATATCAAATAACAAGTGGAAAACAAACAAACAAAAAATCTTTGTGATTTGTTAATTGATTAAATACAATATATCCTATATATTTTCCTTATATAAATTTAATATTACCTCTCTCCCTATTTACTTGTTCATATTTTCTCTTTTAGATATTCCTATTTACTTGTCCATTTTAACAAATCGAGAAAGGACAAAAAAAATTCTATTATATCCTCATTTAAACTTCTTGAAAATTTCTAAATTTTAATTCATCCTTTTTTTTAAGCATATTTAATGAGGGTAAAATGTAACTTCACTATGTTAATTATTGTTATCTTAATATGTGTGTCTTTTCTAAAGTGGACAACTAAATAGGGACAGAGGAATGTATATGATTTAGAAAAAATATATATATCTAATCAATAATAATGTAAGATTCGAACACCGAGTAAAAAAAAAACCAATCACTCACTTTTTGAACGCCGGAACTTTTGATTAATTAGCCCCTCATGTTGGGTTAAAGATTAGCATTAATTAGGCACACTAATAAGTTTATCCAATTTTACAAGTTTCCTAAGCTACATATATTATTATATTATTGTATAGAATAATTTCTTATAATTAAGTTGATGTAATTTAATAATACCAATTAGAAGGTTATGAATTTGAATGGAACCTTATGAATTCAATGAATATGTCAATTATCTCCACATTTTATCATATATATATATATATATATATATATATATATATATAGTGGACGATAAAATCCAATAATATTTTATAATTAGGTAAAGAGAAAATAATAAAAATACCTCAACGCGACATAAATAACATAAATATATCCCTTCTTTGTTGGATTGTCCAATAGTTGTTGGATGTCCAATTTTATGTAACTTTTTTCATGAGATAAACATCACATGATATGTTAGGTTATCTCAACGCTCCTAAAGTCCTAATCCATTTTATAATCCACTTCTTGCTCTATCATTAGTATCTCTTTCATCATTAATTAAATATACTTAATCGAATATCACAAATATTAAAATGAGAATTCAATGAGTAATTGTAAAATAAAAATGCTATTATCCCAATTAGTAAAGTTATTAGTTAAAACTTTTTCAACTTAACTATCAATGTGGGGGGTGGGGATGGGGGGACAAGAAATTCACATTGATATGAAAACTCAATTAATTACCTAGATGCTACTACCAAAGACATGATTCCACTCTCATTTCTTCCCACTTATAGCATGTGTAGTAGTTATGGTGTAGAGTGGCTACTTTTGCTTCTCTTATAATTATATATTCTTAGTAATAATGATGGTGTTTGTGTTAATTTATACGTACTTCTATCGAAGCTTAGATAAATAGAAAGATGTTATTAAATGCATTATTTATCATTCATTGGCTTTGATTCCTAGCCTTTCTATTTTTATATTATATTAATTGCTAGATCACATTCTTATAATACTGCAAAGAATACATGTATTAGAGACTGCTAGATCACATCCTTATAATACTGCAAAGAATACATGCATTAGAGACAGATAATTATTCCTATCGCTAAACAATAAAAATTTGTTAAAACTTTATTTAACAATAGATTAGTGATAGTACATTATCAAAAATTCATACTAGCCATTTCCTTTATAGTGCTAAATGCTCTTTTACCTTTTTCTCTTCAAGAAAATTACTTAAAGATTCATACCGTCAATCTAGATTTACACATTTATTTTATCACTAATCACAACTTATTCAGAATTGAAATATAATAATCGTAATTGTTATTCGCTAAAAAATCTAACCTTTACTTTTATTATATTTTACTTATTTCATTGACGATTAGATCAGATTAATCTTAAATGATCTCTTCCCTATTTTTCTTTAAAAGAGTATTCCTAATACCAAACTTCCCCTCCACCCCTAGCCCCCACACAACAAAAAAGACATAAATATTCAAAAAGTTTACTCATAAAGCAAAATGGGATTTGACTATGGGATCAAATATTGATTGAGATTGAACTCTCTTTATTAGACACACATCATGACCCTTATATCATGCACTGTCTTACTATATTGCAAAAACTAGGGTCCCCACCCCCTAAAAAATAAAACAAAAATGGTTAAGGGAGAAAAATAATCTAACTTTTTTTCTCTATGTTTTATTTGGCTTTCTACTCTTTTCTTCAATCAATATTTTGTTTTTGTCAACTTTTGTCATTGTGATAGAATGACATAGTTGAAAATTTTCCCACTTTCTCTAAGTGCATTTAGAATTTGTAAGGTGTAGTTTTATTTCTTAATAAAGAGAATAATAAGTCAATACTAACAAAAATATTTAATATAGTGTCACAAGGTGAAGTCTGAAGAAGATAAAGTATATATATATTTATTTTTAATTTACGTAGATATAGAGAGCTTTTGTTAAAAAAAATTGGCTCAAGTAAAACATATAAAAAGTATAAAAAAAAAATATTTCTAAATAAAGAGTAAACTTTAAAGCATAGTTTTACTTCTAAATAAAGAATAGATTTACTAGTAAAATGCTTCAATAAATGCACAAGGAAAAGAAAGAACATTTCTTAAAAAATACTCCCCCTGTTTAAAAAATGTGATACTTTTATCTTTTAAAGATTCAATTTATATAAATTTTGGTTAAATTTTAAATATATTTTTTAAATCATATTGATATGAGAAGATCGAACTGCAATGTATAGTATTTTTTATATAACTTTTGAATATTCAAATTTTTAATTTCGAAATATTGAGTTGATCATGTCGATCATATTAATTCTCGAGAAGCGAAAAGTATCATATAAATTAAAGAAAAAAATACTGAAATATACGTCTTATGTTTTTCTTATTTCCAATATCCTCTTTTATTTCTAAAATCCTCTAAAATCTCTTATTTCTCTTCTAACGTATTTAATGTATTCAAGTTACATATTAATATACGCAAGCCAGTATTTATTGTATCCGAGCTACATATTATGTATTCGGTTTATTTCATAATGTATTCGAGCTAGTTTTTGATATACATGAGCTAGTTTTTAATGTATCTAAGCTACATATTATGTATCCGATTTAGTTATACTGTATCCGAGATGATTTTTAATGTATCTTGAAGATATAAATTTTAAGGAATTATTATAATTAGAAAAAAAAAGTAAGAATAAAATATAATTTATTCTTTACGGTATGGATTTTACGTAAATTAACAAAGAAAATAGTACATAAGTACGTGAAGAGCATACTTGAATTTTTGGGCTAAAGGCCCATTTAAGCACAATATAGATATGAGCCCAAATCAACAGTTTGGGCCAATACGTAATTGTCTGTCAGAAGTACTACAATCTTTAGGCCCATAAAAAAATAAGATGTAAAACCAATTTTTTAAATTTTAAATCTCAAATTTTGAAATTGAGATGATCTGATAGCGTTATTAAAATACACGTTTTATGTTTATTTTATAACATATTTGAGTTATTTTTTAATGTATCCGAGCTACATATTATGTATCTGAGCTAGTTTTTAATGTATCTGAAAACATATTATGTATTAGATTTGTGTTACTTTTTAATGGATTAATATGATTACAAGTTAAAGAGGGATAGATTGTAATTTCATATTATACAAAAGGTGCGCAAAACGTAAACTCATAGAAAAATAGTCACAACTTAATAGAACAAAAGATATCCTCCACCTCATCCCCGTCTCCTCCTCCTTATTTACACAGAAGAAACGACAAAATAACATAATACAAATAATTTAAACTTTTAAATAAGATGATCGTGATTCGAAACGCTCGAAAAAGCGTAGATACTGAAACATGATTAATGCTTTGACTTTTCAATAATTCTGGAAAAAATGTCAGATGCAAATAAACAAATAAATAAAATAAATATTATTTTGCTAGTTTTTTCATTTTTTCATCTGTACATAACGTTGTACCACTACACTAAGCTCATCAAAACCCTTAAAATCATAAACATTATTGTCATTGCCACTGACATTCTTAACCTCGTCAATATTGTTGCTCGTAGCTTGAATAATATTATCATTGTCATCGACATTTTTAACCTCATCAATATTATCGCTCGTAGCTTGAATAAAATTATTTTTGGCACAATCATTTTGTACATATCGTTGTACCACCACACCAAGCTCATCAAAACCCTTATAATGATAAATATTATTATCAACATGATTACTTGATGATGAAATTAAATTTGGAGTATTAATTTCTTGAACAAATTGATGATCATTATAAAACTCCAAACAGTTGTTGGTACCTACAAAATTTGGTCCATGCTCCAAATTTTTTTCATCAATCCTCATGTTGATATTTTCAGGAATCGGATCGTCGTGATAAATTATATTTTCATAGCCATTGAAATACTTAACTACGTCCATATTATAGCTCATAGCTTGAATAATATTGTTATTGTCACTGACTTCATCAATATTGTAGCTCGTAGCTTGAATAATATTGTTAAAAATATCGTCATTGATATTTATAACCTCATTAATATTATCGCTCGTAGCTTGAATAATATCTTCATCGTTGCGATGATCTATATCCTCATCGTTATTATTGGTCCTTTTGTTGATATAGATCTCGCACAATACACTTTTGTCCAACTACACACATTTAAGTGATTAAATGCAAAAAAAAAATTAAGTAAATTAATTCTTCCATTAGAAAAAAACATTGAGGAATGTTATATATATAAAAAAAATACAATAAGAAGTTTCAATAATAATAACATAATCAGTATATTTTAATTAAATTAAAATCAGAACATATAACAATATACTTGATCGGTGTAATTTCAAAACTAAATAAGAACATTTATACTACTGTTGTAAAAACAACATATTCAATATAATTTCAATGTCAAACAAGAGCATATATACACTGCAATAACAACATATTTGATCGGTAATGTTATATAAAAAAAAATACAATAAGAAGTTTCAATAATAATAACATAATCAGTATATGTTAAAATTAAATTAAAATCAGAACATATAACAATATACTTGATCGGTGTAATTTCAAAACTAAA
This sequence comes from Solanum pennellii, assembly GCF_001406875.1. NCBI lineage: Eukaryota > Viridiplantae > Streptophyta > Magnoliopsida > Solanales > Solanaceae > Solanum > Solanum pennellii. Next base: position 6,062,044 of record NC_028640.1, read on the forward strand.
TAAGAACATATATACTACTGTTGTAAAAACAACAACATATTCAATATAATTTCAATGTCAAACAAGAGCATATATACACTGCAATAACAACATATTTGATTGGTATAATTTCAAAACTGAATAAGAACATATATACTTCTATTACTACTACGGTAACAACAACAACAACAATATATTCAATGTAATTTTACAGTCAAATAAGAACATGTATACACTACAATAACATATTCAGTGATTTCAAAACTAAATAAGAACATATATATATATATATATATACTACTACAACAACAACAATATATTCAGTGTAATTTCAAATAAGAACATATATATATACATAATACTACTATATTATAATGACGATGAAGACAACAACAACAATATTAATGTAATTTCACAATCAAATAAGAACATGCATACACTACAATAACATATTCAGTGATTTCAAAACTAAATAAGAACATATATATATACTACTACAACAACAACAATATATTCAGTGTAATTCCAAATAAGAACATATATATACATACTACTACTATATTATAATGACGATGAAGACAACAACAACAATGTAATTTCAAAACTACATGAGAGCATATATAAACTACTACTATACTATAACGATGATGATAACAACATATTCAGTGTAGTTTTAAAACTAACCTCATGTGATAAACCTTTTTTATGAATACGAAATTCATGCATTTTCCACTTAGATCTAATTCCTTTTTCTTCTTGGTAATCAAGTGTCTTTCTGTACCCAATAATTTGACCATCTTTCATTATTTCTACATCATTACCAGTAGCTTTCCAAAAGCCTTTGCTGCCTCCTACTTGTCTATTTGGTCTACCTCCTTTTTTGTACTTTCTTTCCCTTCTTGTGAAGAAGTACCAATTCTCCCCTCTTTTGTGTTTATTTTCCGTCGCTGATAAACATAATTAAGTAAATAAAAGTATCAGATATCGTACAACAAATTTTATACGAGATAATATATATTACACATATGGTTTAACAAGGTATCAGACTAGTCTAGACACAAATTGCATGTACATGAACCTCATAAGAAAAGAATGTGAAAAAAATAATTTACGTGATTGTAAATACTTATTTATAAAAAGGAAAATAAATACATATAATTTATTAATTCAGTGTCTTAATTAGCTTTTAGACGAGATACTATTTACAAATAATGATAATAATATATTCAATGTAATTTCGCAAGTGGAATATCGAGAGTAGTGTGATGTGTATATGCAGATCTTTTCCTATCTTGTGAAGGTAGAGATCATACTATTTACAATGAATCCTCAACCACAAATAAAAGACCAGATAATATCGGTATCGTAATATAATTAACTATATGTAGAACTCCAATAACTCCTCCAAATAATAGATTTAGGGTTTCGACGCAATGATTTTCTTCTACGTAAAAATACATTTAACTTATATGTGTAATCATAGTAATATTTTTTTCAGATAAAAACTAATTGCTCACATAATATGCTTATATCAAATTATATTGACTTATCATATACAATTAAATATTAGTTTTTTTTTCCTAAAAATAATTCGTGAGCTTCTGATCACCTTTGCATGCATGATACCTTTCTTTGTAATAACCAAAATAAATAAAATAGATAAAATAAAAGAGAAAAAATCTTCTTACTTAATGTTAATATAGATATAGTTATAACAAAAAATAAAAAGAGAAAAAAAATCTTCTAATTAAATACATATAATTAAACAAAAGAAAATAGAGAAAAGTTCTTCCACTTAACGTCAATATACTTAAAATTGAGCAAAAAAATAAAATTGAACTAGATCAGAGATTATGATGGAATGAACAGGATCCTCCTAACACACAGATACAAGCATTGATCATCAGATGATAAATTATTATTTTTTTATAAAACAAATTGAACGAAAAAAGAGAGATATAAGACAATTAAAGGACTTACTACCAAAGGTTATATATGTTACGATAAGACAGATAAAATCTCTTTGTTCTTAATCAAATTTCTGAATTCAAGTTTTGAATATAAAAAAATCTTTTCTAGTAAAGAATTATATATACGAATTAATAAAAAGTTTTAAAAAAAAACTTACTGCAATATTCTTGTGGATGATAACTATTGATACATATTTCTTGAAAATCATTAATTTTTGGTAATTTTTCACCATTGATTTTCTTCATCAAATAATGCTCAATAAGCTCATCATCTGTTGGTAAAAATCTATAACCTAATGGAATTGAATTTAACTCCTCCATATATCTGCAAAAAAAAATAAAATTAAATTCCTTATAATGATCTTAATACACGTACTACTAATACTAATTCTAGAATTATAATAATAAGGAAGAAGGATAAAGAACGTATTAATTACTGTGTAATATTTATATGTATTTTTCTTGTGTGATCTATATGTCACACGTTTGATATGATCTACGAAGATAATCTCTAATACTCGTATTAAGGTAAATAATTGTGTATATAATTACATACCTTGAAGTGTGACGATTTATTCAGATTATGTTAACGTAGAATGCTTTATTCAGATTATGCTAACGTAGAATGCTTTATGCAAGAGCTTACCCTCAGTATAATTTCTAATTTATGATTATTATTTTTTAGGTATGTTGTCAAGTATATAACAAATAATAAAGATATACCTTTTATTTATCCAAATAGGATTAGGCTATTAATTTGTACAACGGCAAAACTAGCTAGTTGATTAAAAATAGGATTATCCAGCTGGATTGTACTAATATTTTAAAGAGGTTGATATTTATTTAGTTTGGTTTTATACATTATATTAAAAAATATTTTATATTATTTATTTTGAGATAATTTATAAATATTTCTTATATTTTCTTTATAATTTTTATTTTTAACATATTATTTCAAGTTTGACTTAAATTCTGAATAGTCCAATAAATATTATCTTTTATATATATTATTAACTCTAATAAAGTTCAAATCAAAATCAAAATCAAAATTAAATTAATATTATAGCTAACAAAAAAAGAAACCGAATACTAAAAATGACAACTATGTTGAATATTTATACTTTAGTTATGTATTTATTTAGATAATTTAAATACATAATCTAATTTTTAGTTTTCTTTAATGTTTAGTCAGATTATTAGTACTCATTAGACTTATTTGACATGATTACGCTAGTGTTCGACTCCAAGTTCTCAAATATTTGGGTCAAGTTTTTGGTGAAATTATACCTTGTGTTGGCCCCAAGTTTTCCCAAGAATATTGAACTATTTCAGAAAATATAATATATACCCATAAATTCTAAAAAATATTAAAATACACATAAATTTATATCATCATTTTATAATTAATATGTTTCGTAAAGAAATAACTCTATAGTATACATTGAAAACAATCAACAATAACAAAATAACACCATACTCAAGAGAATACATTAATGTCACACTCAAACAGTCAAACTTGTCATTGATTCAATTATAACGATCACTTTTTTTTTGATAACAACCGTAAAAGATTACCATAATCATCAAAATCAATACACGTAAAGAGCACCTATAATGTCATACTCAAACAGTCAAACTTATTAAACACAAATTGTTCTTTTTTCTTAACATTGTCACTCAAATTAGAACTCAATTTTTGAAAGGAGGTAATAACAAAAGTTGAAATTAATAATTGATGAGTATTTTTTTTTATAAAATATAAAATTAGGGGTAATTTTTGAATTTTTTTAAAAATTCTCAAATATTAGAACTTGCCTAAATACTATATTTTTCTAATACTTGAGATACTTGACAAATATATTTGTCAAGTTATACGATCAAACACCACTTTTCAAGTTTTTCCAAAGTATTCTTGGGGCCAAACGGGTCCTAAGTATTTTGAAATTATGAATCATTTTCATTTTGACTTAGTTGTTTGTAATATTTGTTTATTGTGACTTCATTATTATTTTTGTTGAATATAATTAGTATACCACCCACATCATGTTTGGTGTTATTTTCTTAAGAAACACCTTAGATAACTAAATTTTTATAAAACTTAATAAATATCTGAAATAGAAATTAATTATATATTTGTATGAATATTATACGAAAAAACTTTAAAAAAAACTAGAGAATTCGAAAAATCTGAAAAAATCCAAGATTCAAGAACCCAAATTTTATTAATTTGTTTTAGTTTGTATAATTAGAAATCCGACATATGATTTAGTTTGGTATGTAAAACACTCGAACCAATTCGATCCACGTACACTTTTATCTAATTAATATCAAATCGTATAAATTTATTATAGTTAAGTAAAGGATACATAGTTATTAAGCGCATCGGTAATTAAGTGCTAATTGTTAAAGAACTATACATAAAGCGTAAACATATATATATATAATTAATTAATGTAACTTTGAGTTTGATTAATTTTATATAATATATTTTTATTTGATATCTAATATTTACTGACCTAACTTGGACGCAAAGCCATATAAAAAATGTAGAAACAAAATAAAAATAGGTATTCAATTCAAGAACAAATAGGAATTGCGAGATAATATTGAATTTGAGGATAATTATTGTTTTCACTTATTTTTCTTTGTTTGTTTTCGCGTAATTTTTTTTATTATAATATATAACAATTCAGGATTTGATAAGTAAATTGTGTTTTTGCTAAATATTTTAAAAAAAAATATTTTTGAGGGTTAAATTACGAAAAATGGTTAGTATCAATGTACCTTTGATATTAAGATTATTTTATAAACATAACTGTTTTAAATATTCATTAAATTTTTTTAATTAATTTAAAGTTTACATATTCAAATTCAATTAATATTATTAAGTATTAATATATTATTAATATATGACTTAAATATAATTAAAAATACCAGGAAAAATAAATTAATCATTCCACAATTAAATATACAAAATATTCACGATAAAAATAAATAAAATCTTCATATTTTTAGTCCTACAAAATATTTTACCTTTATTTCTAATTTTGTAAATAAAACATAAGATAATATAAAAATCTAAAAAATATAAATAATATATAAACATAAAAAAAATCATCTAAAAATAAAAAAAAAAACTAAAAAATTATTTTTTTAATGAAACTTAACCAAACGTATTGTATATGCTAATTAATTAATAAGAGACGTATTGATATTAAATTTGTATACATGAAAGTGATATTTTTAGTCTTAGGAAAATAATTTGTTGTTTCTGTTATAAAAAAAAAACAGAAATTTCAGCTTCTTTCCAACAACAAAAACTATTTCTGCTTTCATTTAAAAATAATTTTAAAAACTTGTCAAACACTTAATTATTTGAAAAAGAAAAACACTTATTATAATATTAATTAAGAGTAATGCAACATATATAAAATATTACGTTACAAAAGGGATGAATTACCTATCCATTTCAAATAACATTTTCTTAAGTGTAATGTAATGACTTTTAATGTCATTAGCATTTCACATACGTTTTTTAGAAATTACTTCTTCTCTTTGAAACTCCTATTTGCAAATTCTATATAAAGAGGTATCTTGAATAACCATAATACAACACTATCAACATAAACAAAAAGAAGAGAATTTCATCTGTCTTATCCTTCGAATATTTTTGGGCAATCGGTCTTGGACAACCTCGAAATTCTCTGTCACGATCCAAAATCACAAGTCGTAATGGCACCTATGTTCCCAACCGATAGGTAAGCCAACCCAATACTTTTATCAATTCAATTCAATATTTTAAGTAGAAAGATAAACGAAAACATAATATCCAATCACTAAGTCATTTACAAGTATGAAATGCGGCCCTAAATTACTACCCCAAAATTTAGTGTCATAAGTACAAGAGTTTCTACAATAAGATACAAGTCCAAACTAATATGAAAATCTAAACATAAGAATATCCTAATAGAATATCAAAATAACCTAATAAAGAGAGGTACATTGAAGGTGTAGGCTGCAATATATATCAAGTAGCGCACCACAACTCCAAGACAATTGAAACTCATATTCAAAGCTCCAAGAACATGCCCGAAATTGAAATCCAATCTGCACCACAAAATAGTGCAACAAGTGTAGTATGAGTACAAAAAAAAACGTGTACCAAATATATCTCATTGACCGACGACGAAGAAGTAGTGACCGGAGTTTATATAAGAACAATCAATTCTTTAATTATACAAGTCTATATTACACTTACTGGTTAAGTTTCATCAAATAGAGGTAATCAAATATCAAGTAACTTCCAACCACAAAATAAAACACATAATCATCAAGAATGAAGGATGTCATGAAATGCAATGCAATATGACACCATGAAATATGCCTCAGAATACCCAGTACCCTCTCAACCGTATATATATGATACTCCTCGAAAAAACATCGAGAGTTCATGACCCATGGGGGACTCGCGATGTCCATATACTGACATGGACGATCTCCACATGTCTGTGCGGATGATCTCAATCCACTATCATAAATCAAACAATTTTTGCACGGACGATCTTCACGTGCCCAAATGATAATCTTAACATCTCACCATCCCCAGCACGGACGATCTCCACGTGCCCAACTTATACTCAATCTCATGTCAATGCATGTGAACAATATTATTTCAATAAAGGGGATGATGATGCATCTCAATCAGTAAAATATCAACATAATACATAACCACCTCAATTATCACAATTATACGGGTGCAATAAAGAAAACACAATCACACAGAGAATTCAAGTTAATAATACATTAGCTAATGCCCATATGCTTTGGCATTCTCAAATTACAATCCACATTCTATAGTAATAACTTTTCCTTTATAATATCGATACTCGTACGAATGCCCGTCACACCATTGATACGAGACCCACGTCTTTCGCCCTTACCAATGGTCTAATTCATTTTTTAATCTTTTAATTAGAAAACATCCTTCCAAGAAGTGTGAAAGTCTAAACATACCTTAGGTGCCGAACTCGTGCCACAAATCCTCAAGATAGTTACTTCCCTTTTCACAAAACTTCGGAACATTCCCACTCTACCAATTATGCAGTATTCGTAAGTAAGTGAGTTCATATATATATATATATATATATATATATATGTCTAACCCAGACCCTAAAACTTACTCATTTTCCAAATAAAACTCCTACTCTTGATATAAATTTTATATGTCAAGGATCCTATTTGCTAAATTTCAAGTCAAGAATTAAATTTTAATTTCTTCATTTATCCTAAAATTTAATATTAAATCATATAATATACGCCTAATAATTAATTACCTATCTCAATATATTAAACTGAATTTATAATATGACAAAAAATTAAAAATAATTTAAATCACTGATTACAAAAAAGTTAAAAATAATGCCCTCACATGCCTCCAAAACTTTTCCTAGAACCTCAATAATTACCACCACTTATCCTACTCTAACCAAGTAAGCATCGATGACTTTCTCGAATATACCCTCACTCTATGAAGTCATAGTAGTGTCTTTATTAACCGACACTCGACATGAGACTACCACCACATTTTGCGATCGAGAAAATATATCTATTTCTAAGGACATTTTTTTTTCTTTCTGTTGTTGCTATTTCAACTTCAAATACTCTAGTAGTACCCATATTTGAAATAGAGTGAAGAAGTTCAGATACCAATTTGTATCACCTAGATACCAATTGGATTCAAGTAGTAGCACGAAAGAAAGAAAGAAATGAGCTTTCCTAAAGTCCTATAGCTTCTCGAAGAAAAGTAAAGGCGTCCCCTTACCGTTCCGCAAGACTCTACTAGACTTGTCCGTGTGTGATGAGATCAACGAACCTAACGCTCTGATACCAAGTTCATTCACGACCCAAATGTAACGACCTGTTTAGTCGTTTTGAGCAGTAGAGTTTATTCTGGTAATAACTGTCAGGGTCGACGGATCCCACGACGGACCGTCATGGGCACGACGGACCGTCGAGGGGGTCTCGTTCCAAAACACTTAGATTCGAAAAATTTGGGTACTGAGATCGACTCTCTGAACTTCACGATGAAATGGCAGGACGGACCGTTGAGGGCTCGACGGACCGTCACAAATCCTTCCACAGAATTAACTCTCTGAACTTTGTGACGGACCTGCAGGACGGACCGTCACAGTCTCCGTAAGCCCACTCGGGTCGGAATTCTGCTTAAGTTTTTAAAGGGGCGTTTTGGACTTTTCATGCTTATAATTATAAAGTTAGTGGGTTAATGTTAATAATGCAATTACTTGGGGGTTAAAGGAGTTAACCTTGAAATAAATAGTGAGTTATTTTTATCATCTTTTATACTTAATTATATGACAATTAGGGTAAAAGAAATAGGGTTTGAATAAGAAAAATAGAAAAAGACAGAGAAGAGAAAGAAGAGAGAACGAGCGAGAGAGAGAGAAGAACGAAGAGACAGCAAGGATTTGGAGAAGTAGATTGATCGATCACGATTCTTCGGTGG
>NC_028640.1:6077419-6139483 GCF_001406875.1 Solanum pennellii
TGCTTCTAGCTTGGACTGGATCTTCTTCTTCATGTCTTGATGCCTCGAAGTTCCGGCATGGACTAACTGTTTATTTATTTTAGCTTCCTAGATATTCTTAGATTTAGTAATATGAGGATAGATGTTCTTGTGGTGATGACTTCCAGATTTTGGGGATGATAAGTATTTAATTTTAGAAGTTATTAATTGATTCCGTTAATGAGTTTTAAGTCTTCCGCATTATTTTCCGTTTATTATGGTTGAAATATTGTTAAGAATTGGGATTAGATTGGTTGGTTCGCTCACATAGTAGGATAAGTGTGGGTGCCACTCGCGACCCGTTTTGGGTCGTGACAATTAATAACTAGGAACTATAGGTTCCAAATCACGAAGAAAGCAAAACAAATTTTTATCCTACATATCATTATGATCCATATAAAAATCAAGAAAAATTACAATCGCTCTTACCTACGAATTCTTGTTTGGCCCTCACGTTTGTATTCAAGCCGTCACAATAATGATGATTAACTATTAAAAGTGGCTATTCCCACTAATTATGAGTCGAGTATAAAAGGTAGGAAAAATTAGCAAACTAGTCATAATTCCTAACTTAATTAGTAAAAATGTCTATATTTTAAAATAATTATTGAAAATGTCAAAATGTCAATATTTTACAAAGTAATTTGTATTCAAATTTTATTTCTCAAAAGAGTCCAATTTTGAATCAAATTCTATATCCATTATTCATTTACACTTCTTCATATGCTTCAGTACCATCAAATTTATTTTTCATCTTTCACTTTCAACTTTTTTTTTTCTCTTTCATCAATTTTTCAGTTTTCACCATCCCCATCATTCACTTTTCTCTTCTTTTTTTTTCTTTCATCAAAATTTCACTATTATTCTCTCATTGTTGAAGAAGAACTAGTTATTCAAGTTCGTAACAATTTGGTCAGATCTATCAATTAATCAAACTTCTCAATTGATAAAGGTATTTTTGAATTCATCATTTATTTTGCGAGATTTTGGTTTCAAAATCACACATTATGTTGATTTTTTGGATTGTATGTAGAGGATTTTCCGTCATTTTTAAAAAAAATTTATGTGAATTTGTTAACATACTCATCAAATATTTATGTATTTCATATTTTTACTATTTAAAATAATTTTTGTCGATCTTTTTTTATTATTTGTTTTTATATTTCAAATTTAGTAGAATCTACATTAGCATTTAGGTATTGAGTTGTTTCGCAAAAGTATTTGAGAGTATTTTGAATGTTCTGTAGTTTGTAGTCAAATTTGTTTTTATAAAGTGATAATCTTAAGTACAAACCTGTATTTTGATTATTTAAAATTGTTAATGAATACGGAATCAAAGATAAACTAGTTGGTATAAACATATAATGAGCAAAATAAAATACAAAATTATTTGACTGATGCAATTAGGATGAATACACACATAATGAATACATAAATAAACTGTATTTTGGCTATTTATAGTTGAGAATGAATACGAAATCAAAATATAAATACAAAACTTTATGGTATACATTAGGACGAATACGAAATCAAATCTAAATACAAACTTTATGGTATACATTATGGTATCGTTTATTGACTTAACCTTGTCAACTCCGTCAGTTTTTGTCCGTTGAACTTTTAAAATAAAAACGCCCTAAAACGTTACTCAGAAATACGTTTATACTTGTTTTGTAAAAAAAAATTAAAAACATATTATTTTGATGAATTGATTTAAATAATGGCTTAGTTAAGTCAAAATTCATCCGCTTCGTATGCTGCTTCTTTTCCTATAACTATAATTTTGTAGTAAATATTTTTTAATAATAAAAATACGAAACGTACCGTATAACGAAAGATTAGTAAATATTTCTTAATAATAAAAATACGAAACGTACCGTATAACGAAAGATAAAATTAATCAATTTCATGTGATAAGCAAAAGTACATTTCCAATGTCCAATTCACATGCAAATCATATAAATGAACCATAGCTTAAAGGGACACCAACTAATATTAATAGTAATTATAAAATTCAAATTGTATTTATTTTTTTTAAAAAAACATGTTCCATCAATTAATGAAACATTAATGATTAGTGAAAAAGTCAGTTTGTACTTGTCTGTACACATTCATTGGATCAAAGTCAAATGCTCAAATTAAAAAAACATATTAACTTTGCAATTATTTTATTACCTTACTAAACAATTTTAAATAAATATAATTAAATCATTTTTCGTTCATCTAATAAGAGAGTGGTGTGCACTCTCTCAAAGAGATTGAGCACTCTAAATAACTAATATAATTTTATTTTTACAAGTATTTTGTTATAAAATATATTTTCTTATTTTTCTTATTATTTTAATTTTTTTTCCTTTTTATTTTTTTCTTTCTTTTCAAAAATTGATTTTCATCTCCACCATTGAAACTTCTTACTGTCAATGTTATTTTCATCATAACTTCACCTTCTTTTTTTATTATTACTATTAGTTTTACTCTCTTTAGTTTTAAAATTTTATTAAAATATTCTTATATTTCGAACAATTCGATAAATTCATTGGATTTGAAGATAATTATGATGTATCATATATTTTTTTTATTTGATTTCAATTAAGTTCTTTCAATTTTGAGAAATTAATTGATACTTTTAAAATTATCATTTCCGATTTTGAATGTATATGAAAATGAGTAGTTGATGATACCTTCAAAATTTAAAATTTTCTTACAAAAATAATTAATTTTGTTATCAATAATTCAATAAAGTCTAAATAATAGTATGAATTTTATAAAGAATTTGACCGGAGAAGAAAAAAAAAGTGAGTTTCAATTTGACATGGGGGATTGGGAGGTGAAGAAAAAAAAAGAAAATGAAGGGATGAAAATGGGAGGTGGAAGATGAAATGAAATTTAAGATATATCAAAATTAAAATTCAAAAGTAAGAGAGAGAAATAAAGAAAGAAAAAGATAAAGGAAAATTTTATAATTTTAATTAACACGTGTCATGTAATAATTGGGTTATGAACTCACTTGCTTATTAAAATTTGGGGCTGATGAAAAAATGGTATAATAACATCTGTTCAAAATTGTTTAGTGGGGTAATAGGACAGTCGCAAAATTAAGGTATCTTTATGAAAATTCGGAACAACTTCGATGATGACTTTATGTCTTATATATATATATATATTTGTTAAAAAAATAATTAACTAAGAGATTTTTGTTGATAATTGGATTTTCATTTATGTTTTAAAATATTATTTTAGTCTTCCAGAACAATTACTATTAAGGATAAAATTAGAATAAAAATTAATTAAATTTTTCTTAAATTTTAATAAGTAATTTGAGATAACTATTTAGAAAAATTGCGACAGATAACACGAGGTGGAATACAAGAATAAACAAGGGGGAAGCTTCAATGAAAGAAGAAAAAAAAAAGCTTCAATGAAATCTACAAATTTTCAACTAATTGATATAAGAGCAAATTAAGGAAATCAATGAAGACTTTTAGGTAAGCCACGTTCTTGATATTTGACTTTGTTTAAGAATATAAAGTGTTATTTAATCATCTAGCATTTGAAAATTATTTATCAAGATTAATTTAAATTTTTATCGAGTTTAATAGACGATCAAGATAATAAAGCACATGTTATCTTATTTTTACTTTATCGTAATAAAAATTTGAATAATGAAGCATAATGTGTAGATCAGTCTAACTTGATAGTGTAAAATATTAGTACATCGTTGATGTATATGAGTACTCATTATTTATGATGATGATATGTGAGATACATGTAAATTGATCTGGAAATTAAAAAAATTACATTCTTTTATTTTTTCAATTAAATAAAGAGAAAAATAATGAGACAACCTAACATATATCGCGGCTAATTTAGTGGCACAATGTAATGTGAATACATCTTTTATTTTTAAAAAAATCTTATATTTAATTATTTTTTTATGTTTTTATAAAAAATTCACAACTCTTTAAATAGGACCATATTCTTGGTTTTTTTCTCTTCAATCTAATTCTTTTTTTCACTTAAGTTTTTTTTTTAACAAAAATGGCTTCCTTCTTTTCACTTTCTTTTATATTAATTTTCTCTTTATACAATAGCTTTGCTTATGCTAATACTGTTCCATATCTTGATGGTAAGTTCTACCTTTATATGAATTTTCTTATTTACTTTTTTCTGATATTACATCGGACTCTTAAAAAATATTAATGTGTCTGTATCGAATTCTCTTAAAATGCACCATATTTTTGAGGTTCGATATATATTCAATGAGCTTTTAAATAGTTTGATCAACATATCTAACTCTAGCTACCATAAATATTAGTAGTGGTTAGAAAAGCTCTTTGTAAAAAAATGTATACTGAGGATGTTATTAGTATTTAGAGTCCTTTTGGTACTGTAGAGCAAGGGGTAGCGCTGAAATCGTTCGCCCGAAAATTATGTTGTGTATATAGGTTAATATAATTTTATATATATATATTCATCGAATTTTGAATATTCTTAACGAAATTTCTGATTTCGTCATTGCTCTGATAACTTTACTTGGACTTTTCAAAATGTTGTCGCACCAATATTTGTTCCTATTAAAAATGCATTACTTTTAAAGAATCTGATAAGTACCCGATGACATTTTTTGAAAAGTTCGAGCAATATAGTCTAGAAGAGTAACAAGTTGAGGTTGTAGCCAACTTTTACACCTCAGCCCAATAATTTTGCATTGTATGCATGGATTTGATTGAGGTATCGGAAACAACTTCTCTATCTGCACGAGGTAGGGGTATGGTCTACGTACACAATATCCTTCGAGACCCTACTTATGACATTGTAATGAATATGTTGTTGTCGTGTATAATTAATCTCTTTCTAACATTTCAACAGATCTACTAGAAAATGGAAACTTTGAACAAGGGCCAAAACCATCAAACATGAATAAAACAGTGATCATAGGCAAACACTCCTTACCCAAATGGGAAATCAATAGCATAGTGGAGTGGGTGTCCGGTGGGCCCCAGGAAGGCGGATTCTACTTCCCGATCCCTCGTGGGGCCCACGCAGTCCGACTTGGGAACGAGGCTTCCATCTCTCAATATGTGAAGGTGAAACCAAACACAACATATTCACTCACATTTGGAGCCACTAGGACTTGTGCTCAAGATGAGGTCCTTACCGTCTCCGCGGGAGGCATGTCTAGTGATCTTAACATTCAAACATTGTACAGTGCTGATGGTGGTGACACTTATGCATGGGCTTTCAAATCAACATCTAATCTTGTTAAGGTCACATTTCACAATCCTGGTACTCAAGAAGATCCAACATGTGGACCACTTATAGACCATGTTGCAATCAAGGAAATGCTCATGGCAACATATACTAAAGGTAAATTTCAATCCTACAATATCGTATGATTGTAAGATTGCATACACACCACCTTCCCCAGATCCCACTTGTGAGATTACACTGGGTATATATGTTGTTGTTGTATGGCCTTTTCTTAGGCAACTCTTCAATTTTAGTCCCCGTTATAGTCCATTTGGCTAAATTGTCTTTAAAAGTTTCCATAGACAAATTTAGCCCAAATGAACTAACGGAGACAACATTTCACATCATTTCGTTGTTGTTACTACTATCATTTCTATATTCTCCTTTTCAAACTTCTCGGAAGTGCTTTGGTTTAAACTGAGGGTCTACAAGGTAGGGGTAATGTCTGCATATCGTTGTGAGATTACACTATGTATATCATTGTCGTTGCATACTTAAAATGAGATCCTTATAGGAATACCTTGTTGATGGAATATATGCAGGTAACTTAGTGAAAAATGGTGGATTTGAACTAGGTCCTCATGTATTCAAGAACTTTTCGACAGGGGTACTCGTCCTGCCTTTAAAACAGGACAAGTACTCACCAATTCCAGGATGGATGGTTCAGTTTGCAAAACCATCAAAATACATAGACTCGAAGCATTTCTTCGTGCCTTCAGGAAATGCAGCTGTTGAATTAATAGGAGGAAGGGAAACAGGCATTGCACAGACGATACGTACAATCCCAAAACAGTTCTACAACCTGACTTTCACCATAGGCGATGCACAGAACAGTTGCCACGGAACAATGACAGTTCAAGCATTTGCTGGAAAGGCTAGTACACAAGTTACCTTCGTATCGAATGGAAAAGGATGGTCCAAGACTGCAACCTTCAAGTTCCAGGCTGATTCAATTAGAACAACAATAGCTTTCTACAATCCATACTATCACACCAAGATACACGATTTTGGACACATGTGTGGACCTGTTATCGATGATGTTAGTCTTGTTCATGTTCGTAAATAAACAGAATCAAGTCATCATACTCAGGACAGATCAATTATCAAGACAAAGTATTATCACGAAATACATTTTTTCTTCTTAGTTTTTCACTCAAACACGAATGATACATCCAATAAAAGTGTAAAATCACTCTCTTGTTTCGTTGTAGAAATGTATTCTCTTGATTCCAAACTCGACGATAGCATCAACTTTCCTGATCCTTCTGCAAATTACATTTTGAAAATGAAACTAGAAATTATGGTACTAATGAACTTGTTTGGTTATTTCATTATATCTAGTTAGCAGTCAGGACAAAATCCATTTTGTTTGATCATTGGTCGACTATCTTAAGTAACGTCTGCATACATCCTACCTTACCCAGATTTCCACTCGTGGATTTACACTGATATGGTGTTGTTGTGCTTATTGATCGACTTAAAGATAGGGTAACGTCTTGCATACATCCTACCCTCCCTAGATCCCCACCCGTGGATTTACATTGGTATGTTGTTGTTGTGTTTATTGATCGACTTTAAGGCATTGACATTTCAAATCACATCCGAAAAGTACCTAGATAGCAGATCTGTTTGTCTTATTTTCCTTTTTAGTCTGTTTCGAAAGAGTGTTTCTTTTTCTTTTTCTGACAATTTTTTAGTTTCAACTTTTCAAGTGACATATTTAAGACCAAGCGATTAAAGGCTTTTTTATACATTCTACCTATCCTTTTAGTTCAAAATCACGAAATTCAAAAGTCTTCTTTACTTTTTTTTAACTCTGTGCCAAGTGAAAATCGAAACTATCAGATAAAAAAAAAGTACAAGAATAAACAAAAGGAAACTTTACTGAAGAATTCTACAATGTCAACTAATTCCAAGTGAAACAGAGGAAATTATGGTGACCAATGAAGACTTTAGGTAAGCCATGTTCTTGGCTTGTATTAAATTTGTTTAAGACTTGAAGTTACATATACCTGACAGTGTATCATTTAAGTATAAGCCATGTTCATCGGGTCGGGTACGTGTCAGATCCTTCAAAATAATACTTTCTTTAAGGATTCAACATAGATACAACAAGTCGGTGAGATTTAAGTTAATATATAGTATCTTCTAATTTATTGTTTTTTAAATTTGATTTTGAAATGAAATAATTCAACTTAAAAATAATAGAGTAGTAAAGTAATAATAAACTGCCAGTACAGACAATATAAACTCAATTATTAATAAATGAGTGTCAGGTTTTTGCAATAAAATAAAGGGTAAAAAATGAGACAACCTGACACATTTCATGGCATATTAAGTGGTACCATGCAGTGTCTATAAATATCTCTTTTTTTAAATCTTATCCTCACTACTCATTCTCCGATTTTAACTTGACGCGAAATTTTCTTTTAAAAAAATTCATAATTTAAAATAAAATATGTACGTAATTCTTTACAGAGACGGTTAAAGTATATTAGTGGTTTAAAGCAAAAATCAAATGGAACTTTACATTTAAATTGTTAATAACTTTTATATAATTGATTTTTTTTAGTTTTTAATTGATGAATATAATTATTATTATTTTAAATTATTTTTCATGAAATATAGTAGTTCAAATATATCAAATTTCATTTAATATTTCCTTTATTTTTCATGAAAAGTTAACTTTTTCTACAGATAGTATTCATTTGTTAAAAATTAATTACTTATAATCTATTATTATTAAAAATGAAGCCCCTTAAATTTGAGGGTCTAAGGCACATGTCTTTTTTTAACACTGTCGAGTCACCTCTGGTCTTTTAGATCTAGTGATCTTAAACTTGCCACCTATAATGTTGAAGTTTGGAAACTTACTAAATATAGTAAGAGACTAATTTTTTTTTGAGACGTTCGAAAAAGAAAAGTAAGGCAGTTAAATTGGGACGGATGGAGTAAATTTTATATTATTTTACTATTTTATTCTTTAAATAGGACACATTCCTGCTTTTTTTCTCTTCAAATCTAATTTAAATTTCTATCTTTTCATCAAGATTATTTGCACTAAAATGGCTTCTTCCATTTTCTCTCTACTCATTTTCACTTTGTACATCAGCTTAGCTTCAGCTGCAACTGTTCCAATTGTTCCATATCTTGATGGTAAGTTCTACTTCTTTTAGTTTCTATAAAGATAAGTAGTGCTTAAGTTTTTATGGATCTGGAAACTCTTCGACAAAAAATTACACTGTATATGGAAAAAAAAAGTTATGGTTATATATAGGTTTGGAATCCTGTGAACATAATGCTAAAGGTTAACTCAGTAGTTTAGGGAGTTCAAAATTTACTTTGAAGTTTGGAGTTCAAAACCTGGATGCTACATTTTTGTTTTTTGAACTGTCTTAGTGAAAGTCCTCGATCCGCTACTGACGTAGACTATACTTTGAACTTTGGAGTAGCAATTTAAGCATTTTTGTGTTTGTATGCATTGATTTGATTGGCAAATAATCAGATTTGTTTGAATGTTATTTGAAATGTAGTATAAAGTGTGATGTGATAATGACAGATCTACTGGAAAATGGCGATTTCGAAGAAGGGCCAAAGGCATCAGAACTAAAGAAAACAGTGATCATTGGCAAATACTCATTGCCTGAATGGGAAATCAGTGGTGTAGTGGAGTGGGTATCAGGTGGGCCCCAGGAAGGAGGGTTTTACTTTCCGATCCCTCGTGGGGCCCACGCGATCCGACTTGGGAATGAGGCTTCCATCTCTCAGTATGTAGAGGTGAAGCCAAACACTATATATTCACTCACATTTGGAGCCACTAGGACTTGTGCTCAAGATGAGGTCCTTACCGTCTCCGCGGGAGACATGTCTAGTGATCTTCCTATTCAGACATTGTACAGTGCTGATGGTGGTGACACTTATGCTTGGGCTTTCAAAACAACATCTAATTATGTTGAGGTCAAATTTCACAATCCTGGTATGCAAGAAGATCCAGCTTGTGGACCACTTCTAGACCATATTGCAATCAAGGAAATGCCTATGGCTACATATACTAAAGGTAACTCTACAATACATTGACTATTTGTACTGTTTGGCCTTGCTTGAAAGTGGTCCCCGTGGAGAGGAGATGTGTCGATGCCTAGTAAGGAGGTGTGGGAGGTTGGCCGTAGAGGCTTGAGGAGGGGTAGAAGTAGGACTAAGTAGTATGATGTGAGGTGATTAGGCAGGAAATGACACTTCACCTCACCGAGGATATGAGTGTGGAGGTTGAGGATTATGATATAAGGTTAGTAGGTAGTTGAGAGTTCTGCTTTCCCATTCCCACAGTGTTAATCTTCTATATTCGTATTCTTAGATTTCTGTTTCTATCAGTTGATTCTTTTGCCTCGATATTGTTGTATTTTCTTGTTGTTGTTCCTGCTTATTGCTACTATCGTCTTTTTCATCCCTTTTGTGCTGAAAGTTTATCGAAAATAGCTTCTCTTCCTTCTCAAGGTAGGGCTAAGGTTTATTGTTGTTGGCCTTCTCTGAGACTAAATTTCGCCTTCAAACGTAGTTGGATGAATTTTCCTTACAGCAGACAAATTCAGCCCAGTAGGCTAAATGGGGACAGTTTAAACAGTGGCTTCAAAAGAAGCAACAACAACATATCTAGCGTAATCCCACGAGTGAGATCTGGGGAGAGTAAAGTGTATGCAGACCTTACCCCTACCTTAAAAGGTAGATAAGTTGCCTCAAAAAAGGCGATTGTGCAAACGCCCTTGATACATTGCGAAAATTCTTTCAGCAGAATGGTGCATAGTTACTAACTTTAAAAATCTGATCCTGAAGCAATGCAATACCTTTTTCCTGGTCATGTATGCAGGTAACTTGGTGAAAAATGGTGGATTTGAAGCTGGTCCGCACGTATTCAAGAACTTCTCGACAGGGGTGCTTGTCCTGCCTCTGAAACAAGACAAGTACTCACCAATTCCAGGATGGATGGTTCAGTTTGCAAAACCAGCAAAATACATCGACTCGAAGCATTTCTTAGTACCTTCAGGAAATGCAGCTGTTGAATTAATAGGAGGAAGGGAAACAGGCATTGCACAGACAGTAAGGACAGTCCCCAAACAATTCTACAACCTGACTTTCATCATTGGCGATGCAAACAATGACTGCCACGGAACAATGACAGTTCAAGCATTCGCTGGAAAGGCTAGTACACAAGTTTCATTTGTATCAAGTGGAAAGGGATGGTACAAGACAGCAAGCCTCAAGTTCCAAGCAGATAAAACTAGGACAACAATAGCTTTTTATAACCCATTCTATCACACGAAGGTACACGACTTTGGTCACATGTGTGGACCTGTCATCGATGATGTTAGTCTCGTTCATGTCAAGAAGTGAGCATTACTCAGATAAGATCAATTTCAAAACAAGTTCTGTACCAATTGTTTTTATGTTTGTTTAAGTTGTTCAGTCTGAAACAAGAATGATATATCCAATAAAAGTAGTAAAATCTCTTCATTTTATTTCCTTCTTGAAGTCACACAGTGCCTAATCATGTATTTTCTTGGTTCCAAATCCGATGATATGAAATGAGCTTCAATGAAGAAGCGGAGATTCATATAGCCAACTCCAGTTTGTTTGGGACTGAGAGTGTAGTTGTAGTTGTAGTATATTTGAAGTTGCATAAAAAATATAGCTTATTTTACCATAAAACAAAGTACGTAGCACAATCAAGACTGTGAAACAAGCAGATGGGAAGAAGTAAAAAACTGGAAAATACATGGAAAAATGAAACATGATATAACCAACCAAGGTATGAAAGAAGCAAAACTCAAGATCAGTCAGTTGATTTGAGCCTCAGAAATATGAGATGTCCTGCCTTGGCATTCTGAACTCACGATCAGTCAATTGTCGATCTTAAGTACCTTCAGGTTTGTGAGGCAACTCATCCCCTCGGGCAATGAAAATGATTTACGGCACTTGGAAATTTCAAGTTTTTCAAGTGCAGTAAGATTTGCCAGCCAGTTTGGCAATGCTGCAAAATTCAGGCACCTTTCCACCCTCAGGTATTGTAGAGTAGCACTAGCACCTTCAAGCCATCGCGGCAAAGTAACTAACTCTGGTAAACCAGCAAGTACCAACATCTGAAGGCTCCCGAGGCAGTGAACATCTTTTGACGCCAATTCAGGTAAGCCTCCGATAACCAATGACCGAAGCATCCTAAGTCCTTCAATATCTTGCCACTCCAACAATGTAAGCTCTTTACAGTCAACAATCAACAGATTCTCTAAAGCAGTAAGGTGCTTCATAGCAATTGGGAAAAAGGTCAGTCTTGGGCAACTGATGATTGCCAAAGTGCGAAGGTTAGTCAGATGTTGCAGACCTTCAGACAAAGATACGAGATTGTTGCAGCAATGGATGCACAAAGAACGAAGAGATGATAAGCAGACAATTGCTTTATCAGGTAAACATGCTTGCTTGGTGGTTATATACAGGTGTCTTAGGCTGATCAAATTTCCAATATCTTTAGGCAGCCCTTCAAGTTGTGGACAATGAGAAACTCAAAGTGTCTGTAAGCTCAGCAACTTGTTAATCGAATCAGGTAATCCTTTAATGCTTTGATTGGAACTTACATCAAGATATCTTAAATACTTCAATTCGCCAACAGAGCTAGGCAGCTCATCGAAACATGAATCACTGATATCTAGCACCTTAAGTTGCATAATCTTGCTATGCAATTCTCAACGAACATCGTACTCATCGGCCCTACTCCATCAAAGGAGAAGGATATGGTCCTTAATGCCTGGTTATTGAGAAGGGATGCTGGCAGTTCCTTGCCTGACAAATCATATTCAGAAAACACCACATCTCCGACCTCATCAGAAATGTTTTGTATGTGAGAGTTTACTGCACAGAATTCAACCCCTGCTGCTGACAGTGCAAGATCATGTACAAGGTCATGCATTGTACAGATTGAAGTATAAACGGAACGATATTCTTCACGTCTTGAAAGAAGGATCTCGACAATAACTCTCGGAAATGTTGAATGGCAACGTGCTCAAGATCTTCTGATTCATTAGACTTACTAATGAGACCTTCTGCTACTAGCTGTATCAATTTATCTATTTCAATCACACAGCCCTTGGGAAATATTGAGCAGTAAGCAACACAAACTTTGAGATAAGATGACAATTGTTCATAGCTCACTCTTACTGCAGATGAAATTTCTTCGTTCTGATTTGAGTTCCACCCGCTGTGACTGTTAACTATATTCCACTCCCGTCTCTTGGTTTTCTTTCCCAATGAAGATCCTACAATCAATAAATATAAGTGATTTACCTCACATTTACGCACTATCATTGGCGCAATCCAAACGAGATTTGGATGGAGCACTTCCTGACCTTGTTCAAATGCCTTACTCAAGAACAAAGTCAGACTATCTTCATGTGACAAACCGTTCAAACAGTGTGCAGGAGCCGTCCCCATTATCGAAGCTACTTCCATTTTCCGAGTAGTTACAAGAATCTTACTTTCACAAGCACCCACCATTAACAACTTCTTCAGTTCATCCCACTACACTGTGTCCTCATTCCACACATCATCTAACACAATCAAATAATTCTTTCCATACAAAGTTGTTGAATGCCTTGAATTGGACCCGTTACAAACAGAAAGGACGGGGGTCTCGCTGCCCGGTCAGCGAGTCGGGGGGTCCAGGGGGGCGACGCGCCCCCTGGCCTGGGGGTCCGGGGGGGCGGAGACGCCCCCGGGCCGACGGTATACAATGTTGTTGTATTGGGCCCTTAATTATCTGTCAATTCTGTATGTTGGGCCCAAGCCTGTTAGGGCGTAGCTTAGCACTATATATAGACGCTATGGCAAACCCTATTCTGTAATTCTGTTCTTGCCTCTCCATAATAAAACTGCTCTCCCTCCTTCCCGTGGACGTAGCCAATTTATTGGTGAACCACGTAAATCTGTTGTCTTGTTTTTCGCGTTTATATTTTCTCGTATTATCTCGAATTCCGCATAACAAATTGGTATCAGAGCCTCTCGGTTAATCGGTGTTCTTGGAGAATTCGAGATGTCTGCTTTGAACGTGAAAATCGACAAATTCACAGGGAGGAACAGTTTCAGTTTATGGCAGATCAAGATGCGGGCTTTGTTGAAACAGCAAGGTTTCTGGGCGCCGTTGTCGAAAGACAAGAACGCCGTCGTTACTCCTGAGATGGCGATTCTGGAGGAAAAGGCGCATTCGACGATCATGCTGTGTCTCGCGGATGACGTCATCACGGAAGTCTCGGATGAAGAGACTGCTGCTGGTCTGTGGTTGAAGCTGGAGAGTTTGTACATGACAAAATCTCTAACCAACAAGCTGCTTCTGAAACAACGTCTATTCGGTTTACGAATGGCTGAAGGTACACAACTCAGGGAACATTTAGAGCAATTGAATACTTTGTTATTAGAATTGCGTAATATCGATGTGAAGATCGAGGATGAAGATGCTGCCCTGATTCTGTTAGTATCTCTCCCAATGTCGTTTGAGAATTTTGTTCAATCGTTCATTGTTGGGAAAGATACTGTGTCGCTGGAAGAAGTCAGATCGGCCCTTCATAGCAGGGAATTACGGCATAAGGCTAACGGCACAAGTACGGACATACAGCCTTCCGGTCTGTTCACCAGTAGCGGAAAGGGAAGGAAAAACGGCGGAAAGAAAAATAAGCCGATGTCGAAGGGTGCAAAGCCAGATGATGTTTGTAATTACTGCAAGGAGAAGGGACATTGGAAATTTGATTGTCCGAAGAAGAAGAAGCAATCGGAAAAACAATCAGTTTCTGCTGCTGTTGCTGAAGAAGACACCAATTCTGAAGAAGACATTGCCCTAGTTGCGGATGAGCACACTCATCATTCAGATGTGTGGGTTCTCGATTCTGGGGCATCCTATCACATCTGTCCTAGGAGAGAGTGGTTCACGACTTATGAGCAGATAGACGGAGGCAGCATCTCGATGGCCAACAGTTCTGTCTGCAAGGTGGTTGGGACAGGCTCGATCAAGATAAGGACACATGACGGTAGCTTCTGCACATTGAACGAGGTCAGGCACGTTCCATTGATGACGAAAAATCTGATATCTCTCAGTTCTTTGGACAGCAAGGGATTCAGCTGGTCGGGAAAAGATGGAGTCTTGCGGGTCTGGAAGGGTTCAAATCTGATTCTGAAAGGTGTCATGCGTGGTACTTTGTATTTTCTACAAGGTTCCACGGTTACAGGTTCAGCCCATGTTGCATCGTCAGAAGTTCACCAGGAGGATATGACTAAGTTATGGCACATGAGACTTGGTCATATGGGTGAAAGAGGGATGCAAATTCTGTCAAAGGAGGATCTTCTTGCTGGTCATAAGGTTAAAAGCCTAGAGTTTTGTGAACATTGTGTCTTTGGAAAACTACATCGCAACAAGTTTCCAAAGGCCATTCACAGAACAAAAGGCACACTTGATTATATCCATTCTGATTGCTGGGGTCCATGCCGTGTTGAGTCTTTGGGAGGCTGCAGATTTTTTGTGTCCATGATTGATGACTACTCAAGGATGACTTGGGTGTACATGATGAAGCATAAAAGTGAAGCTTTCCAGAAGTTCAAGGAGTGGAAAATTTTGATGGAAAATCAAACAGGGAAGAAGATCAAGAGGTTGCGAACTGATAATGGGCTGGAATTCTGCTGGTCTGAATTTGATCAATTCTGTAAGGATGAAGGGATTGCTCGACATCGTACAGTCAGAAATACACCACAGCAGAACGGTGTAGCTGAGCGGATGAATCAAACACTTCTGGAGAGAGCAAGGTGCATGCTCTCTAATGCTGGGCTAGATAGAAGATTCTGGGCAGAAGCGGTTAGTACAGCTTGCTACTTGATTAACCGCGGACCACATACAGGCATACAGTGCAAAACACCTATGGAGATGTGGTCAGGAAAAGTTGCTGATTATTCAAATCTGAAAGCTTTTGGTTGTACGGCTTACTATCACGTCAGTGAAGGTAAGTTAGAACCAAGAGCTAAAAAGGGAGTATTTGTGGGCTACGGAGATGGAGTGAAAGGTTTCAGAATCTGGTCTCCAGCAGAAAAGAGGGTTATTATGAGCAGGAACGTTGTCTTTGATGAAAGTTCTCTGCTTAGAACCATTGTGAAGCCTACAACTACGTCAGAAACTGGGAGTCTTGATAAACAGGTGGAGTTTCAAGTCATTCAGAACGAGAGCGATTTGAAAGAACCTGAAGAGGAGGATCAAGAGCCACAGACAGAAACTGATATTCCAGAATCTATGCCATCAGATATCCATCGGAGTATAGCTCAAGATCGGCCAAGGAGGGTTGGAGTTCGGCCACCTACGAGGTATGGTTTTGAGGACATGGTGGGTTATGCACTGCAGGTTGCTGAAGAGGTAGATACATCTGAGCCGTCTACTTACAAAGAAGCCATTTTAAGTTCTGATTCTGAAAAATGGTTTGCCGCTATGGGAGATGAGATGGAGTCCCTACACAAGAATCAGACATGGGATCTGGTCATACAGCCTTCGGGGAGAAAGATTATTACTTGCAAATGGGTTTTCAAGAAGAAGGAAGGGATATCACCAGCAGAAGGAGTCAAGTATAAAGCCAGGGTTGTTGCCAGAGGTTTCAACCAAAGAGAGGGAGTGGACTACAATGAGATCTTCTCACCAGTGGTCAGACATACTTCCATCCGAGTGTTACTAGCGATAGTTACACATCAGAATCTGGAGCTTGAACAACTTGATGTGAAGACAGCGTTTCTACATGGAGAGTTGGAGGAAGAGATATACATGACTCAGCCGGATGGTTTCCAAGTTCCAGGGAAGGAAAATCACGTCTGCAAGTTGAAGAAGTCCTTATATGGACTTAAGCAGTCTCCAAGGCAGTGGTACAAAAGGTTTGACAGCTATATGGTGAAGTTGGGCTATACTCGGAGCTCATATGATTGTTGTGTCTACTACAATAGGCTCAAGGATGATTCATTCATCTATCTGGTGCTTTATGTAGATGATATGCTGATAGCTGCAAAGAAGAAGTATGACATTCAGAAGCTGAAGGGTTTACTTAGTGCTGAGTTTGAGATGAAGGATCTGGGAGCCGCTCGGAAGATTCTAGGGATGGAGATCATTAGAGACAGAGAGAGAAGGAAACTTTTCTTGTCACAGAGAAGCTACATTCAGAAGGTCTTGGCGAGGTTTGGCATGTCTTCATCTAAGCCTATTGATACCCCCAGTGCTGCCAATATCCATCTCACTGCCATGTTCGCTCCACAGTCAGAAGAAGAGAAGGAGTATATGTCACGAGTCCCTTATGCCAGTGCCGTAGGAAGTTTGATGTATGCTATGGTCTGTACAAGGCCAGATTTAGCACATGCAGTCAGTGTAGTGAGCAG
Source organism: Solanum pennellii (assembly GCF_001406875.1). Taxonomy (NCBI): domain Eukaryota; kingdom Viridiplantae; phylum Streptophyta; class Magnoliopsida; order Solanales; family Solanaceae; genus Solanum; species Solanum pennellii. The sequence goes on from NC_028640.1 coordinate 6,094,118, forward strand.
ATTCATGGGACAACCAGGGAGAGAACATTGGCAGGCTGTGAAGAGAATTTTCCGGTACCTTAGAGGTACATCTGACGTTGGTCTCATTTATGGAGGTGATACTCAGTGCTTGGTTACTGGCTATTCTGATTCTGACTATGCTGGAGATGTTGACACAAGAAGATCGATGACTGGCTATGTGTTTACCCTTGGAGGATCTGTCGTCAGTTGGAAGGCAACTTTGCAACCTACAGTGACTTTGTCTACTACGGAAGCGGAGTACATGGCCTTGACAGAGGCTGCAAAAGAAGGGATTTGGCTGAAAGGGCTGGTTAGTGATCTTGGTCTGCATCATGATCAGGCTACGGTGTATTGTGACAGTTTGAGCGCAATTTGTCTAGCCAAGGATCAAGTCCATCATGAGAGAACCAAGCATATTGACGTAAGGTATCATTTTCTGAGAAGTGAGAAGAGAATCAAGGTGAAGAAAGTAGGAACTGCTGATAATCCTGCTGATATGTTCACAAAGCCGGTTCCACAGAGCAAGTTTCAACACTGTTTGGACTTGCTCAACATCAGAAGCTGTTAATTGCCCTGCGGGGCAATTCTGAGGAAGAGGGGGAGGCCTGGCACTATCATAGTGCGTCTGAAGAATCTGTTCGGAGAATTCAAGTCAAGGTGGAGATTTGTTGAATGCCTTGAATCGGACCCGTTACAAACAGAAAGGACGGGGGTCTCGCTGCCCGGTCAGCGAGTCGGGGGGTCCAGGGGGGCGACGCGCCCCCTGGCCTGGGGGTCCGGGGGGGCGGAGACGCCCCCGGCCCGACGGTATACAATGTTGTTGTATTGGGCCCTTAATTATCTGTCAATTCTGTATGTTGGGCCCAAGCCTGTTAGGGCATAGCTTAGCACTATATATAGACGCTATGGCAAACCCTATTCTGTAATTCTGTTCTTGCCTCTCCTTAATAAAACTGTTCTCCCTCTTCCCGTGGACGTAGCCAATTTATTGGTGAACCACGTAAATCTGTTGTCTTGTTTTTAGCGTTTATATTTTCTCGTATTATCTCGAATTCCGCATAACAAAAGTCTCATGAAGTAGATTCTTCAGTTCATTCATATCAAGTTTCTCACATAAATCTTCTCTAACTGAATTCACAATTTGTTCTAATACTTCCTCTACTTTAAACACACGAGACACACGAACCCATATACGCAGCTGAAACTGACTAACTATCCTTGGATCATTATACACCAATTTGGCAAGAGTAGTTTTTCCTATGCCTCCAACTCCAACTATGGGATATACAAAAAAGGTTGCTTCATTTCCTGATTTCAAAAGTGCTTCGATAACGGTATCTCTATCAACGTCCCTTACCACAACACCAGAGTAATGTACAGATACACAAGTAGGTGTACATTGTAAAATTGCAATTCAAAATCTCCTATCTTGTCCAATTTCTTTATGAGCTTTCGAATTTAAAGACACATTCGATTTCTATAAGCAAAAGGGTTTAATCTACCGGAGAAAATTAACACCACGCACCTTTGATGATGTCGAACTAGGAAGCAACTGGTTCTGCAGAGACCAAATTTCATACTTGTCATTGACTTGTTCAGCATCATAACAAGCAAGTTTAAGCATCTTAGCTGCCTCATGACTCAATGTAACATATCTTAATGTTTTTTCAAAAATCTCTAGTTTTATGAGTTCATAATCCATATTCATAGCCCTTGCAATGTTAACAACAGAGTTCACTTTCACTAGAAGCATATCTAGTAGAACCTTTGTATCCTTGGCGATGGAAGGGAAAGTTGAAGATTCTTGAACAAGATTCATCAAGAGAAATAGGAACAATTTTTTTGAAACAGAGAAAGTACTTGTTAATTTCTAACATAATTTTTTTTGTATGATATTTATTATTTAATTTTTTTATTTTGCATCCGAATCTGCATTAAAATTATACTATTTCAGATTTGTATTGTATAGGGCTTCATTCAGAGAGAGATATACCACCTGTAAAGAATTTTTTTTCTTATTCAAAGTTTGAACTCGAAACCTCTAGTTACACGAGAAGCTTAACTAGTGGGTGTGTCAAAAAATTTAAAGCTAATTTCTAAATCAAACAATTGATTCCTCTAGAGTTATGTAGATGTTTCGAGTTTGAGCTAGCACCTTTTAGCTTTGTTGGTTTTTTAATAAAGAAATTAAGAGAGAAAGATTTTGAGAGAAAAAAATACTATAGTATTATCAAAGGGAAATATTTTATTAATAATCCAAAGACTTATATGTATAGATATAATTTCTAACTAAAAATAGAAAAATATGGTACTAACTTATCTAATAAAATTCAAATAATAAATAAAAGAACTAACTCCTAAATTCAAGTCACATAGGACTCCAATAAAGTAATTTAAAAATCCTAAAAGTAGCTAACTGATTTATTACTACAATATCCTGAGACATATTCTCAACATTCCCTCTTCGATAAGGAATTATAGATTGTAGTCTCATCTGAAATTGACCTTGTGAAAAAAATCTAATAATTCATCCTTTGTCTTGCAAGGCTTGTGTGCATCTTCTGATAGACTAAATGAGAAGCTCTTACCTCTCATTTGAACTTGTAAAATCTCTTGCTTAGTAGAATCAAAAATTCGAAAATATTTGTCTCCAAATAATAATTTAAATCCTTTTTCAATTAACTGACCAACACTAAACAAACTTTTGTCAATATCAGGCACATAAAGAACATCTAAAATTATTTTTGTACCTGAATTTGTTTTAATTGAAATAGACTTTTTTTTTCTTTTGCGGGAATACAATCATTATTCCAGTTCCGACTTTCTTATTTTCCATAGTAATGAACTCTTTAAAAAGATTTCTTTCATATGTCATGTGGTTTGTATAACCACTATCAATCAACCAAAAATCAAATTTTTTTGGTTGAAAAACAAGTTGCTACAAATAAGTGGTCTTCTTCTTCTTCAGTAGTGACTTGGGCAACTGCTTGACATAATTGTTAAATTCTTTGCAGGCACAAGAACGAAGGAGACTTATGAGGCAAGATGACAATACCAAATAATCTGTCAGAGTATTCCTTGACTGTTTCCGACTCTTTCGTTCTCTGCGATTCGAATTTCCTCATTAAATTTAATACCTTCATTCTTCGTATTCTTTCATCTCCAGCATATTCTTTCTTCAGATAATTCCAAATATCTTTTGGTGATGTGAGAGTCGTGATTTTCGTGAAAACAGTTGTCGAAACAGCAACAAACAAAGTTGTTTTTGCCTTCGATTTAATAGTTTTCTTTTCCTAGTGACTCTTGATTTGGACCACGTTGGGATTATTTGGCAGCGGGTTGATTTCATAATCCTCTTCCACGACTTTCCAAAGATCAAGAGCCTCCAAGTAAGTTTCCATTCTCACAGTCCATAGTTGATGATTCTCACCATCAAAAATAGGAGGAGTCATTCGTGAAAAATTATTTTCAAAATCCAATTTTCTACTCACTCTCAAGAAGTAGGCTCTAGATACCAATTGTTGGGTTTTTAATAAAGAAAATAAGAAAATAACAGAGAAAAACTTTGAGAGAAAAAATATTGCAATATTATCAAAGGAAATTAGTTTATTAATAATCCAAAGACTTACATTTATAGATATAATTTCTAACTAAAAATAGAAAAATATGTTACTAACTTATCAGTAAATCCAAATAATAAATAAAAAACTAACTCTTAAATTCAAGTCACATAGGACTCTAATAATAACTGATTTATTACTGCAACATCCTGAGACATATTCTCAACAAGCTTTAACATATATACCCCTCTTAATGGCCTACCAGATGCGACTTTGAATTGGTCGAGCAGTGAGTTTAGAATACATACATGCTGTTTAAACAAAAAAAATTGTTTTGAAAATGAATAAGAGATAAAATGATGTGATCTTCACTCTTCAGTAGGTCATGGTCATTCTGAGCTATGATCCCTGAACTTACATGTGATGTAGACACATTCATCTCACCTACAATAGAAGTTGATGAGTCAGGTTACAGTGAAATCAAAAGGACTTATATATTTCGAAACAGAAGACAAAAACAATCCTAGATAGAATTATCAGTCGAGGCCTCGAGGGACCTGAGATGTGGTGGTTAAAGGTTAATGCTGCAGCGATTTTCACATTTCACATAAGTTGTTTTAAGTATCTAACTTAGTGAGATTCTGCAGATATACATGAAATGAAAATATAAAAGAAGGCTCTTGATTACCTAGTTATATATTGTGATATCATTGAGATGAATTTTCTGGATGTGAGCAATCTTTCTCCAATTCTCTCCAGCATCATTTTCGCATCGTCTAGTTAATTGAGGACATTTCTGAATTTTCAACATCCTCAATGTAGTAAGACAACTCATGCTATCCGGGAGAGATGAGAATTTTGGGCACCCTGTTATCTCAAGCTTCTCGAGGGACGTGGAGTTTTCCAGCCAATCAGGCATTGCTATGAAGCTTGGACATGTCGAGATGCGAATGAACTTTAGACTATTAGAATCCCCTTTCAACCACTCTGGCAAAGACACCAAATGTGGAAGTCCTCCGATTACAAGTGACCGGATTCTCTTTAGACCCTCAAAATCTTGCCAATCGGACAACATAAGCTCTTCACAGTTGACAATCATAAAGCTCTCTAAGGCAGATAAATGAACTATGCCTCTTGGCAGAGTTTTAAGCCTCGGACAATCACCGATAACTAGAGTCCTAAGTTTCGTGAGCTTCTGTATTCCTTCAAATAGAGATACAAGATTTTCACATCCTAATATGGACAGGGATTGAAGAAGTGCCAAGGACCCCAATCCTTTCTCCGGCAAATTCTGCTCTTTGGTTGTCAAGTACAGATGTCTTAGACTGACCAAATATTCCCAGCTCCCTTGGTAATTTCTGAAGTTTCGTGCAGAGAACAATCCGTAAAGTTTGCAGATTAGGCAACTTGCAGATGTTTGAGGGAAGCATTTGGATGTTATTGCTGCCACTAAAATCAATGTACCTTAGATGCTTCATGTTTCCGATAGAATCTGGCAGCGTCTCAAGACTTGAATGGCGTAAATCTAACACCCTCAAGTACTTGAATCTTGAAATGCATTAACCAACCAAAAGAGCAGCATATCTTTCATTTCCTTCAGACGGAGCAAAAATGGTCTGAATTCTCTTCTGTTTACATAAAATTCCAGGAATGCTTTCCTCTGAAGGACTATAACTGAAAAGTGTTACATGATGAACCTTTTCAGTGATACTATCAGTGTTGTTTTTTATGACACAACAATCAGTTTGTGCAACTAATACTGCAAGGTCATGCACAAGATCATGCATTTAAATACTTATGAACGAGTCATACGCTTCAACCTCTTAAGAAAAGAGATCTCGAGCACAACTCTTTCACATCGTGGACACCAACATCTTCCAACTCTTGGCTTTCGTTAGATGAATGTAATAGCCCTTGAGCCGACCACAACTGAATCAGCATACTGCTCACGATTTCTTGACCCTTGGGAAATATTGAGCAGTAAGCAAAGCATTGCTTCAAGTAATATGGCAACTGATTATAGCTTAACCTTAGTGCAGGTAAGATATCATCACCTTCCTGATTTAGTTGCCATATCTCGTTGTCTCTCACTCTTAACCATTCCCGTTCATCTGTTGACACATACATCATGCTTCCGAGAGTCTTTACTGCCAAAGGCACTCCTTTACATTTCTTCACAATATCTTCTCCAATTTTAGTAAGGTTCGGAAAAGCCTCTCTTGTCCGTTCCTAAACGCCCACTTTAGAAACAAAGAGAGGCAATCCTCATGTGGAAGCTCCTTCAAGTTATATGTAACGACATATTCCATCATCGAGACAATATAATCACTACGAGTAGTTATGACAACCTTGCTTCCACTCGCTCCAACTATCAATAAACTTCTCAATTCCAACCACTTGGAATGATCCCGACACCAAACATCATCAACGATGAGTAAAAACCTCTTCCCCCTCAAAGCAGCTTGAAGCGAAGCGTGGACTGGTTCAACATTAAAGTTATCACAAGAGGCACCACTCGCCAAATTAACGTTGCTTCTAGACAATTTTGCAACGTCGAAATCCTGTGAGGCACATAACCAAATCCTCACAGGAAAGTTCTTTACTAACCTCTCATCTCTATACACTAACTTAGCAAGTATAGTTTTCCCCACACACCAATCCCAACAATTGATACCACAGAGAGACACTGATCATAAAAAACACCCTTTTGCATCAGAACTTTAACAACCTCTTCACTCTCATTCCTCCTTCCAACAACATCAGAAGGAAGAATAAATGAATAAGTCAAATCCCTTTTATTCATTTCTAAGGCAATTGTTCTCTCAGATAAGTGGAATTTAGCCTTATCAGCTGCAATACTATCTAATCTCTCCCTTATTTCTTTCACCTTATAACCCATTCTATATCTAAAAAGTAGAAATTTAAAGGGTGAGAATAAAAAACAAACCTTTGGTTTTAACCTTTGACTCTGTTGTACATAAGTCTGAATTTCATCAAGAAAATCATCAGCATCATAAAGAACATCTTTGAGTTCTTTTAACTCATGATTCTTGGATTCTTGATCCTCAGCATCCAACAGTACCTCTCTGATAGTGATTAAGGTTTTGTTGAATTTTTTTGAGCTCATTTTTAACACCCCAAATCAAGTAACTCTTGAACAGCATGAGATCCTAATTTACCTAAGATGGAGTTTGCAATGCTGAAGAGAAAAGATGCTGCTGCCATGTCTTTCACAAGAAGGAAAATTTTGACAGTATGGAGAGAGGGCAGTATGTTGTCTCTATCACTTTGTAACAACTCAATAGTAAAAATAATCAACAACCACAACCTTATCTATCAGAGGTAGAAAATTGTTTTCGAAAAACTTTCGGCTCGAGTAAGACATATCATAGAAGCTAAAAGAAAAATACGAAAAAAGGTATGAATATATTTAAATTTTGATCGAAATTGTTATAATAATACCAAATTTTGTAAAGAACATTTTAACCCTACACTATTTGATAGTGTATTATAAAGGTATATATGTACTCACGTGGACATCATAAATATCGCATAATTATAAATAATAATATGTCCACGTGAGCATACATATACCTTTAAAATACACTATTATATAATGTAGGGGGTAAAAAATCCTCTATAAAATTTAATATCATAACAATAATTTCGATCAAAATTTAAATTATTTTTTCAGACCCTTTTCGCTTACGGAATCAAGAGGACATAGAAAAGCATAACAAAAATGCCCTTACAATAGGCAATTCTCCATACTAATATATACAAAACTTGATTATTTTAACATGCATAAAATACACTTTGAACTTATTTCGAAAAATCAATTATACGCACTAACTTTATTAAACATCTTCCTAACTCCCTATTCTTTTTCATAGTGAAATTACTATTTTCTATTGGTTCTACTCTCTTTGTACATCTTTACTTATTCATATTTGATTTAACATAATTTTAAGAAATAATAAATAAAATGATAATTTTACTGTGTCACCTCTGTTAATCATAAGTCAGGTAAAAATGGGAAAATGAATAATATTAAATAATAAAAATAAAATAGATATAAAATAATTAATTATCTTCTAATTTTAAAAATAAACAAATAAAGAGGTGTTCATCTTTTTCTACCATATGACCCACATATTTGACTTGTCAAATGTAATATAGGAACCACATTCCATTTTCCTTTGATTTTCTTTTCTCGTCAATTACCTTTTTTTCTACTTTTTCATTTTCCTTCCAAGTCTGCATTTTTTTTTACTTAGTATGATATGTATTTTTTGATTTTTATTTTTCGTTCAATATCTGAATTAAAATTTAATTATTTTAAATTTGTGTGTGTAGATTTTTTCGGAGAGATATATTACTTATTAAAAAAATTTCATAAATAAAATTTGAGACCTTTGTTTAAGCGAAAAACAACATCATCTTCTGCCAATCATTTAGTCGAAGAAAAACCAAAATGGGTGTGTCAAAAAAAATTAAATTAAATTTTTTTGTATTTGTTAATTAGTTTACTCTATGCAAAGCTAGTTGTCTTTCTAGATTAAAAATATCAAAGGTGCTTAATTTTGTGTCTTGTGTTTAAAGTAAAGAAAGTATTAGAACAAATCAAAATGACAAAATTTTACCACCGGTCTCAAAGTTTGTGTAGAATGTGTAACATTTCATTTCGAGAATGGAAAAGTGTTGGTCTGACATTTTAATATTAATAAAATGGAAAAAGTGTCATGTTTATCCTTGGACTCTTAGAAAAGGGTCATATTTATCCTTCGTTATATTTTTTTTTGATATATTTGCCCTTATCATCCAACTTTGGATACATATTTGCCCTTCATTAGAAATTAGGGCTAATAAATACTGAAATCAGGTTAATAGATTTTTATTTTGGTTGGGTCAGATTTTACTAAATGGTCGGATAGGATACTAAATAGAAAGTAAAATTTTAATTACAATTAAAAATATATACACATGGAGCCACGTAGGCGTCATTAGGGCTGCATATCGGTTTTGAACATTATCGATTTTGCTTATCGGTTATTGGTTTGTAGACTAGCTAAACAATTAAAGAACCATTAAGTTATCGGTTTATCGGTTATCGGTTTATCGATTATTGACTCTTATCGGTTCGGTTATCGGGTTAACCATTAACATATCATACAATTTTTTAAAATAAAAATCACATGAAAATTTGAAGATGATCCCACGCACTTTGCAAATTAAGTCTACAGAATTGCAAATTGCAATTTACAATTTGCACTTAGCAGTTTGCACTGCAATTTGCAGGCAGAAAGTGAAAACAATTTAGTGCAGTCACTGCACTTTCAAGTTTCACCAAAAGGAAATGCAAAATTGCAACAACAACATCCACATTCCACTCATTGCAACAAGCCAACAACAACATCAACTCATCAAGTTTCACCTTAACAGTTAACAATACTACAACTGTACAATACATTTATAAACTTTGCAACACAATTCCAGCCTGCTAGGCTGCCACAGTCCACACTCCACACTCCACACAGAGTCACAGACACACAAATTTAAAATAGCAGACGCCAGACAACAGTAACACAACCTGAAAATTGAGTCTTAACATAGTTCTAATAGTTCATGTTCAAGTAAACAACATAATAACTAGTCATCAATCCTCAAAAGTTGACGATTCTGGTTCCTGTTTTCCAAACAACCCTTAACATGCCTTCTTAAGGAGGCAGTCCCAGTATTGCGTGAATGGTAATAAATACAGCCACAATGAATACATTTTGCCTTCCACGATCCATCTTCATTTTCTTCAAGTTTTTCATAGTGATTCCAAACAAGTGATCGATGCATGATGAAATCTGATTAGCAAAGAAACAGAGAACGTATTAGATCAATAATAAATCAGACACAAAGACAAGATAACACATGTATATACCTTCCTTCCTCCAATTTTACATGTCATCAATGCAAAGTTCTTTTCCAAGTTTAGCAAAATCCAAAAGAGAAATACGATAACAAGTCAAGGCTCAAGACTTAAACTATAAAAGTATTAAATAAACAATTCACAATTTAACATGAATGAGATTCTTTTCTTACCTTCTTCAAGTTGCTCAAGAAAATCTAAATCTTCCTCAATACTTATGGGTTGTGGCTCACTCCGAAGCCAATCTTGAAGGCACACTAGAGCTTGTACCAATCTAGAAGTTAATGAACTCCTAAATGAATCAAGTATGTGCCCTCCAGTACTAAAAGCACATTCAAACGCCACACTTGAAACGGGAATAGCCAACACATCTCGAGCCATCTTAGAAAGAAATGGAAATCTAGGTGATTTAACTTTCCACCAAAGCAATACATCAAAATCTAATTTTTCAATTTCAGTGTCTTCATCAAGATATTTAACTAATTCTGACTTTGAACTTGCACCTCCCTTTTCAGATTTATGTTTATGTAATTCCTCAAAAAAATTTCCAAATTCTCCTACAGAACTTGAAATAGAAGTATCCACACCAGTTGAAGAAAATTGACCACTTTTATCATTTGAAATGGGGTTTGTATACTCATTAAACAAAGCTTCCATGTACGTTCGCACACCATTTTCTATAGCAGCCCCTTTTTCTCCAAACATCTTCTTAAGTGCAAAGCCAAGAGTACTAAATTTGTGAGGAGGATCCAAAACACATGGTATGAAAACCATCTTATTCATTTTTTCAGCATCACCTCAATATTTGTCAAATTTCTCCTTCATATTTTCTGCCATTTTAGCCAAAACTTGATCTTCATTTGATATCAATTGATTCAAGTAAACACCAACTTGACAAATTTCAAGAAAATGAAGATTTGATGTAACATATCGTGAACCAGATATCTTCAAAGTAAGATTAAAAAACATTCAAGAAATTTTGTAATTCTCTTTACACCCTCCCAATCACTACTCAAAAGTGTACCTGTAGAATTTTAATCAACAAACTTAAGATATAGTGCCAAGCCAATATCACGATCAGCGTACTCTACAATTGCCCCTTTATATTCAATAACCCTGCTCAACATCGTGTAGGTGGAATTCCACCTTGTAGGAACATCCAAGCATAAAGACTTTTTAGCAAGATTTTCATCTTCACAACATTCTTGAAATTTTTTCCACCTAGCAGGAGATTTCCTGATGTATCTCATTGCTTGCCTAACTCGTTCAATAGACACATTTGCTTCTTTTGTACCATCTTGAACAATAAGATTTACAATATGCGCCATACACCTTATATGAAGGTGACTACCACCCATTAAGTTGGTTCCCCATTTAGTTAATTGCTTAGACAACTCAGTTATTGCCACACTATTTGAACCAGCATTATCAACTGTTACAGTAAAAATTCGATGCAATCCCCACTCATGTAAGCACTTACTAATAGACTTTCCAAGATCTTCACCTCTATGACTAGTGATTGGACAAAAGTTGATAATTCTTTTATGCAAAGTCCAATTTTTATCAATCCAATGAGCAGTAATGACCATATAATTGATTCTTTGTATGGAAGTCCAAGTATCAGTGGTTAAAGACACCCTTTGTTGTGTTTCCTTAAAAACAGCCATCAACTTACGTTTTTCTTCATCAAAAAGATCAAAACAGTCACGAGTCAAAGTGGTATGGGAAGGAATGTGGAAACAAGGTTGTGCTACTTTCATAAAGTGTTTAAAACCTTCTTTTTCAACAAATCTGAAAGGAAGCTCATCAATAATTACAATACGACACAGGGCCTTTCTACACTCTTCCTGAACAAATTTCCATGGAACAACAACTACATCACCATTGTTACCCCCTATCATTGGTTGAAATGCTAATCTTGATTGTTTAATATCAATATTATAAGGCATCTTTGTGCATTTGTTTATATGAGTAAGCATTGACGTTGTATCATGTTATTTTGTGTCAGAAGAATACTCTTTCTTACAATAGTTACAAACAGCCTTTTCACTTCCATCAATATCAGTTTTACGAGTAAAATGATCCGACGCACGAGATCCTTTTTTCCTTCCTTTCTTTACTTTAGACTCAATAGTTTGACTTTGATCTATTGCATTTGAATTAGAAGCCCCACTTTCACCAATAACCTTATCAATTATGATATTTTCAGCCATGGTACATTCACCAAAAACTGCGAAAAGATATAAACACTAAGTAGTTTTATTAAAGAAAGAACTACAAAGTACAAACAATAGTATCAACTATCAAATTTAAAATCAACAGTCAGAATGTCCTATACTAAATCACAGTATCATATTTAAAAAAAGATTAGTTCTTTTCTATTTTCCCCAAAAATTCTTCCTATTTTGTGATTTAACTGCAGATGATTAGATAAAAATCAGGAATACTATTACATTAATTACTTCATATTTTGAGTTTTAGGGAGAAACTTAACCTGGATTGAACTTGTTCTGTTGATTTCTTGTGACCAGCATTAAAAGTAATCAATGTTTATAATTGACCTATATTGAAGAAAATCATTTTGTACTCGAATCAAATCTCTGGTTATTGTAATTTGGAGTTAGTTGCTACTTCATTTTTGTTTAAGAGAATCCATGTCAAAGGGATATTTTACTACCATTCCCATTCTCGGTGTTAGACTCTAAGATCGATTTCATAACATGGTATAATGGTATTAGTCTTAAAGCAGGACTCATTCCCATTCTTATAGCTATAACACTAATAGTTCTAATGAAATATAAATCTAGATACACCATCCAATTATATAAATATTAAGTCCATATGGTGAAGGAAACTATGGTCCTAATAACGATTTCAATCTTTCCTTCAAGATTTCTACTTCTAGGTTCATCAACATTCAAAGAAACAGCTAAAGATTTGTGCTTTACTTGTCAATATGCTCACCATAATTGCAACACTCGATAGTTACCTGGTGACTTGTGTCCTCGGACCTCGCCTGACGCCTGAGTGAGAGACTGAGAGACGAGAGTGACTGCCTTACGAGTACTCCTGAGTCTGAGTGACTGACTGACTGACTGGAGTAGCCTAGTAGTGGAGGACGAAAGTGGTCCAGGTGGAGGTGTGGAGCAGTCGTCGCCGCCTCGCCGGAGGTGATTCAAAATTTCCCGCCGCGGAAGTCGGAACCCTAGTTCTAATCCTGAGAACTTCAAAGAATGGAAGTGAAAACTGAAAAATTATGGGTATTGGGTATTATCGCCTATCGGGGTGTAAAATTAGAAAATTAGGAAAAAAATATTAATATAAATATGGGTCTTATCGGGGTATCAGGTAGCCCGATATTTTGGTTCTCCAACCCGACCCCCGAACCGATTACCCAATACACTATTTTTCTAAACCGAGCCCCGAACCGTTTGCCCAATAACTTGAAAATTGGTCCAGGTTAACGGTTTGACCCGATTTTTGCACAGGCCTAGGCGTCATGTACGCTCCACATAGACTAATAAAAATGGTGACACAACATTTAATTGTACAAGGGCAAATATGTATCCAAAGTTGGATGGTAAGGGCAAATATATCAAAAAAAATATGACGAAGGGTAAATATGACTCATTTCTAAGAGTTCAAGGGTAAATATGACCCTTTTAAACTGACAATTATTGTGACTTATATTATTCTTTTTATGTAGTTTACAATTATATAAATTTCATTGATTAAATGAAGAAACATATCATTTTTACAATTTTCTTTGCAAATTCCCGTTTATAATTATTCTTTTCATTCCAATTTAGGTGACTCATTTCAAATTTTGAGATTCAAATTAGTCTATTTTTATTCAAATTTTGCATAAATCTTGTAAATATTTTGAACTGCAATTATCGTGATATATATTATTTTTTATGTAATTTACAATTATATAAATTTCATTTCAAAAATTAAAATTTCATGCGCAAATTTATGATTGAACTTAAATTATTAGACTCTAGAAAAATGAAATGTATCACACATAATTTCTTATCCATTGTTATTACATATTAATTTATTTTTATTGACATTATACCAATTGAAGCAATTTGATAGGATCAAATTGGGCTGAGTTAATAAATAATAGAGTAACATCACACCATAAAGAGTAAAAGTGTCACCAGCTATATAAACACACTCAAGAAACGTCAAGATCTTGTGAACATGTGGATCACCCGATAACAATATTATATCAAAACCCCTGCAAACAATGGAATGCAAATAAAGAAGTAATTTTCTCTTAACACACGCAGGGGCAGCTCAACCTAGTTTGAGGCCTAAAGCCAAATTCTAATTAGAGACCTAAAATTTTAAAAAATTATATTTGTATTTATTTATTTTTCTAAATTTTGAGATGTAAATTATTACTGAATATCTTTTTATATAAATAATTTTTTCAAATACGTTTTTGAATTATTATAAAGTGTAAGAACTTTTTCTTACACTTTATAAAGTGGAACTTTTTCTTCCATTTTATAAAGTGGAAGAAAATCTTCCACTTTATAGAAAATTACTTTACCTTTTCACCTTCTCCTTCTCTCTTTCACTTTCGTGGCTTCTAAGCTTTTTTACACTCTGAAGATTAACATTGATGGTCCCAATCCGACAATAAAGTGGCCCCACACTAAATAAATCAAAATTTTGGAGTAGCACAACCCATCAACATAACAATCCGTCCCTACAAATTATATAAATTAGGTATTTCTTTAACATCTCATATTTTCTTTACTTAGAATGTGTTTCATTTATCTCATCTTGTGTCTAGTATAGTATCATTTTGCCTAATGGTTCTGATTCACAGAGTAAATTATAACTTACATGTTCTTAAATTATTTTGATTTTATTTTACAATGGAATAGTAAAAATATTGGGAAAAAAAGAGTTGATTTAGCATTCCTCCGTATTCATAATTTAGATTTCATTTCTGCTTGTTAGTGGGATAATTATTGAAGTTCATAAGAGGATTAGTTGCTCTCTCTATGTTGTATTAAATTTGAAAATAAATTATGAATGAAATATTCCTATGGTCCAATTTTGGACCTTAAGTTAAAAAGGAGATTGGAACTTTGAATAGTATAGTAAAGTTGAATTTTTTGAATTTTGTGAGAGTTCTTTAAGATACCCATTAGCTTTGACAAAATGATATTAAACATTTTTGAGAATGATATTAAATCACAAAGTTATAGTCTAATTTGTTTTTATCTTATTATTTAACTACAATAGAATGAATCAAAATATAATGATGTAAACACCTGAAGCTAATCTGGCAAAGTAAAAAAAAACACTAAGGATGTGTTGGGAGCTCTGTACAATCTGGGAAAGTAAAAAAAAACAATATCACATACTAGACATATAGGGAGTCTAGCAGCTAATTTAGTGTAGATTTCTTTTTGTCTGTGTTATAAACAATTCCTTTCACAAAATATAATTACCAGCATATTCCCAAGGAAATATCCCAATGGCCTTTCTTTCCAGTGATTGTTTCCTTGTTCAAATGCTACTTCGCCAACACTGTTCGGGTGATTGATTACTATTTCTGTGATTTTGTTTTAGTAATTTCTTTTGGAGTTAGCAAACTCAAGTTATTTCACCAACTTGAGCTGAAAGCCGAGAGAGTTATATCGTTATTCTTTGTTAAATTTTGATTAATAGCAGGAAGCATTCTTCATGATTATGTCATAGTTAATAACTAAGAATTTTAAACATTATTTAGTTAAAATATTCTCGATCATCATATATGTTCTCACTACTTACTCAATTAGTATTCTTTTTTTTTCTTTTACTCCCCTTCACAATTCAAAAGCTAAAATCTCTCTGAGGAACCTTGACAAATAATAAGAGGTACAATATAGAATTTCACTTTTACCGTAGAGGTCCAACAAAGCTATAGAAGTAAATAAAAATCAGAACTGTCTAGGCATTAATATTTCAAAATATAATTATATTATACGAATTAATATAATTTTTCTTACAATATATAATGGAGCGTGTTGTGAATCCTGGACCGATTGATCGTACACTTCTTCTCTCTCAGCATGAGCATAAATCAGAATTGTTATGGAAAGGTGAGATACCATTTAGTAGCCTTATGAGGACGGTGCGCATGAATGATGCATGGAATTTATTTCGTTTGCGCCGACCTCATGAACGTGTTGAGGAGATCTTACGTAGGTCCGGACTGTATAATGTAGTTTATGTGGGAATGATGCAGTATGATCGTGCCCTTGTTACAACTATGGTTGAGCATTGAGGCCTGAGACTCATTGCTTCCACTTACCTTTTGGTGAGGTCACGATTACATTGCAGGATGTGCAGGTCTTGTTTGGTTTGCGCATTGATGGTGATGTTGTGTACATTCAGGATGCTACCCGGAGGATTCGTCCATGGCATACTTTATTAGAGACACTCACAGGATGCACCATAGCACCTACTGATATGGATGGTGCGAGTCGGGTGAGGGTACATAGCATTACCGACTACTTGCGAGATCAGTTACAAGTAGATCCGATAAGAGATGCTACTCCAATGGAACGAGTGGAGAGGATTGCTAGACTTTACATGCTTGTTATATTAGGGGGCATTTATTTCCGAACACTTCAGGAAACCTTATTAGTTTACAACACTTGGCGTTCCTAGATCCTATCCACGATGTAGGTAAGTACAGTTGGGGCAGTGCAGTGCTAGCCTACTTATATCGTGCACTTTGTCGGACATCTATCGGTATTGTGGTTGACATTTGCGGATTTATTCCTCTTCTTCAGGTAACTTTACTTAAGTTTTAAAATACATTCAAATGTAAAATTCTTTAACATTACACCGTACAAGAATATTTTTTCTATATTCAATTTTTTAAAATATTTAAATTACATACAAATAGTTTATTTTCTTTGCCTGCTTTTTTTGACAGAAACCTGCATTGATAAAGCACACAATATTATTCTATTAGAAAACCTACATAGTTTTAAAAAAAGGGTCCAACCAAAGGTTGAAACTTACTTCATAATAAATATGAATAATTATTATAAAACCTACATAATTTAAAAAAAGATTCACATACATTTTCCTACAGCTATAAAAATATATATATGTAATTATCTATTTTTTTTGGTTAATGATTATAATTTAATTAATTTGTTTGTCACATCAAGGTTTGGTGTTGGGAGAAAGATCTTGCCTGTACAGCCATCAGCTCCTCCTCAGCATGATGGTGACATATTACTTCTATATGCTAGGCGTTGAACGCGTGAAATTGATAGGGATACTGAGTCACATCATGTTCTTATCCCGATTAGAGACCAGCTAGACCGCATGACGGAGGATCAGGTACATCAAATAATTTTTGCAACTCTACTAAAATAATTAAAAAATATAAATTACATATAAAAGTAAATCAATAATAATTTTATTTGTATACTAATTAGTTAATGTTGATTTTATTTAATTGTTATATTTTAAAAATAGTTTTGATGGACACCGTACAATGAGATTTTACATACATTGCCTCATTGTTGTATGATCGATGAGCCTCTATGGATGGCATGTGTCCCTATGTTTTGCCTAGATATTTTTCAAGTGCACGCTCCTGATAGAGTAATGCGTCAGTTTGGTCATTCCCAGCATGTACTTGTGATTCCTAGTTGAGGAACCAACCACCACGTGCATGATCAGCGTAGGAGGCTTGGACCAGAGGTTCTTGAAATGATGGATAAATATTTTTGTGATTGGGGTAATCGACATCAGAGTTTAGAGGTTGAGGTAAATGATGATACTAGCGGGGCAGGGTATAGATTATGGTACATGCGGCATAGAAGATTGCTTATAGGTAGGCCTGCATTAGAGGTTGATGTATCGTCAGGCTTTGTTCATTCCGCTGGTACTAGTATTGCAATGTCCAGAGGACTATTTAAGTTGTATAGTCTTGCATTATAGTGGCAGAGAGACACAACCTCAGCTTCACATGGTGAAGAGGTATCTCAGATTGTTAGGGATACATTGCTTGAGGCCGGAATACAATTTAGAGAGCCATTTTTTGAGGAAGATCCTTTATTTGAACATGTGCGTGCAAGAGGAGCCAGACGTGGACGGAGGGGCCATAGAGGTAGAGCTCGAGGACGCGCTCTAGGACGTGGCGCTGGTGGTATGCCTATTCCTCCAGACATAGAGGCAGAGATGAGAGTAGAGGCTGATGATTTGCATGTTCATCAGTTTGGCACGTCAGACATCATGAATTTATACATATGTCATTTTATCCTTATTCAAGACCGACTCGAGATGTGGAAGGAATCGAACGTATGAGCTATGAATCAACAATAGATGTTGGAGATTATATACCTGATATAGCGGTTAGTATTAACAATTAATTATTAACTTAAAACATTACTAACTTATTTAAATATTTCAAAATAAATAAATAAAACTATTTATATATTTTTGTAGGGCACATCAGGTACTGTCCATTGTGACACCGAAGATACTACTATTTATAACACTCAAGATTTTATTGGAGGATTGCTTGATGATCCGATTGAGTCGCAGGTTCATGTTATTTATCTATTTAATACATTTATTTCCTTTAATTACTGAATGAGGGGTCTTTTGTTTTTCTTTTGTTTTAGCTATCGAGAATTCGAGATGCTTGACCAAACAGTCTATAAATATGTTCTCCGAAAATAGTAGGTGGGAGGAAAAAAACAATTTTGAGATCCCATGAATAAGGCGATAGAATCTCAAACTTTGGTGTTGAAACATCATACATACACACATAATTGGAAATGACTTGAATGTCTATCACCTCTAACAATATACAACTTATGTCCCCTGAATAAGTACTTCTTTACAGTGCTTGTAAGTAATATGTTCACATCATATGAAAATTAATTCTTTGAAGTAAACATTGTGATCACTTCATAACAGTCTTGATTTGCACTGTTTATCTTTATGCCCTTCATCCATGGATCACTTCTGTTACAAGTTTGAGATCTTAAATCCTTCTCATCCTGCCTTGATTCATTGAATCCTGATGCCTTGGAAATATAATCTTCTAGGGCCTCTAGAAAAGATGGAACCATCAACTTATTTGTGCAGCAATGATGTATGAAAATTAATCAATTTAAAACTAAAACAACATTGATAATAAGCACTATACATTACACTATATATAAGCAGAAATGAAAATTTTTGAAATGCCTTACACTATAATGCCTTACATTATACATTTTTTTCATTTTTGCTTTACAGGGAATTTTTTCATTTTTGTCATTTATTTTTGAAATATTTATAGTAGTTATTAACACTTTAATTTTATATGAAATCATGTTTTAATTATTTTTTAGATTCATACTACGGGCCCTTCATCTACAGTGGAGGAGAGTCCCACGACGATCATAGAGGATGTTGTTCCGACAGTTAATGAGGATCCTGATGTTACACAGGTTTATGTTATTTATTTATTTTTGAAAATTTTATATTAATTATTAAAACTTTGATTTTATATTAAATTAAGTTTTGATAATTTTTTAGATTCATACTATGGGCCCTTCATCTATAGTGGAGGAGAGTCCCACGACGATCACAGAGGATGTTATTCCGACAGTTAATGAGGATCTCGATGTTACACATGTTTATGTTAGTTATTTATTTTTGAAATATTTATATTAATTATTAAAACTTTGATTTTATATTAAATTAAGTTTTAATAATTTTTTAGATTCATACTACGGGCCCTTCATCTACAGTGGAGGAGAGTCCCACGATGATCATAGAGGATGTTGTTCCGACAGTTAATGAGGATCCTGATGTTACACGGGTTTATGTTATTTATTTATTTGTTGAAATATTTATATTAGTTATTTTGTAGACTTTTAATTTGCATCACATTGCATATTCCTATTATTTATACTTTTATTTTTTAATTTCTACTATCTAACTTTGTATTTGCAGATCACTTTATCACCACTCTGGTCTACACTGTTACTTTCATTATGCCAGTGGATGATATGCCGCAAACACCCGGAAGAAAAAAACTTGTTAAAAGAATTGTAAAGAATGTGAACATAAAGAATCTTCCGGCCAAAAAGAGGAAGAGGAACAATGAAGATGAAGATGGATATACGGGACTTAGACCGCGAGATGTTTTACGGATTTCAAAAAAGGGTTGTGGAACATAATATTATTATATTTGTGTATGAATCTTTTTTTGAGGGTACATAGTAAATTATTCTAATCATATATAGTTTTATTTTGGTGTATGTATTTTTTTTTTGTGGTGTATAGTATTATTGTTTTAGTTATATATATCATTATTATTTTGTGTATGTATTTTTTTCTTTTACAAAAAGAATGAAAAAATTTGAAAATTTAAACATGACTTGAAGATGATCAAAAGTTCGAATAAAAAGTTGCATAAAAATTGATGCAAGAATAAATTGACACAATTAAACATCTTTCTTTAGCTATTACCACCATATGAGGCGTTTCGATTTCGTGAATGACAGTTGCGCCTATCATGGCCTATTTGTTTGCACGTTGAGCACTTGCGAGTGAGTGTACTTGCAGGAACATCCATTTCATTTTGTATACGAGTGGTTTTATTTACGCCCACTTTTCGTAAATAATTTTTATTTGCTATCATAAGAAAGGGACTATCAGGCCAATACTTTTCACCACCGAGTGGATTGAATTGTCCAAAGTAGGCTTTTTTGTAGCTACGCACAGTGAATTCTGGTGCCATATGCTCCCATGCTTGATACCTAATTTGGTCAAATCCCTTTATTGCATGAGAACACGGAATGTGGTATAATTGTCATTTACCACATTGACATTTCCCTTGTGATGCATTTACAATGTGCTTATTACCACCACGACCATGATGCATATGTGTCTGCACCTCAAATATGTTTTCCCTTTGTTGGTGATAGTTGATCAGTGTGTGACGTTGTGACTTTTTTCGATTATCCTCAAAAATCTTGAATGGTTTAGACATTGTTGCTTTTCCTGTACTAGATGATTAACAAATTTTAATCTTGTAACAAATCGATTCACAATTTGATTGTAAGTGAGTCTTACCATTGCAGTAACTGGTAGACCCCTTGCTAATTTGAGAAGACCATTGAATGATTCAGAACTGTTTGTTATCAGCATGCCCCATCTCTTACCTCCATCCCTGTGCAATGTCCATTTGTCAAGATCGTTCTTCATTAGCCACACATACGCTTCCACATTAATCTCCTTGATCATTTCCATTTTTTCCAAAAAAATTTTCTCCTGACAGTGATTTGCAGCTGCCCATAACAGGTTGTTCAAAGTGACATTTTTGAATTTTTTTTTTGAAAATTGGCCTTCAAATGTCTTAAACAAAAATGATGGAACCCAAATGGAGCCTGCCAATTCGGAGAGTTATACACAGATGAGAGTATTTCGTGATGCCTATCTGATATCAATGTGACCCCTCTACGACCCTTGACAATGTGCAAGTGCAAATGATCCAAAAATAAAGTCCATGTCTCTATGCTCTCATTTGCAACTATTGGAAATGCCAAAGGTAATATAACAGTCATTATCATCTGTTGAAATCGCAATCAACAACTTGATATCATATTTTCCATAGACATGTGTTCCATCGATCGATATAACAGGACGACAATGCACAAACCCATCAATGCATGGTTTAAAAGCCCAAAACACATAGTTGAATACATCTTCAATGACATCGACACGCTGCTCCGTTTCCATTTTACTATTGTTCCAGGGTTGAAGTGTTTCAAAGCTTCCATGAACCTCGGTAACTAGGCAAAAGAATCCTCCCAAGTACCATGGACTTTTTCAAAATCCCGCTTGCGACCAAGATAGGCTTTTCTTCTACTTATCAAAATGCCATATGCTTTAAGAACGACTGTTTGACAGTCTTTGATGGAAAACCTGAAAAGTAATAATAATATTAATTATCAAATAAAAATGAATACTTTCTTATTAAATAAGAATTATCTAAGGATAAAATAGTACCTTGGCGTTCTTTCTATATCAAAACAGAGGACGTTAGCAATCATCTCAACATCCAAGTTGAAATGTCCTTCGCGACATGTACCCATATCACATGTATGTTCTTCAATGTATCTTCCAACTTTCCACATGTTAGTATGTTTATCAATAAAAGAAGTCAACCTAAATCGACATCCTTTTTCTACACGCCTGCAAACAAGTCACCATGATTTTCTTGTCGATTTAATAACAAAGTTACTCCCTTGCTACTTTCAAATGTAGAAGTTTAACTGCTTTTTGCAACTGCTGCTTTGAATTGAATAACATGCCTTTTTCAATATAAATAGCACCATTCATGAAATCTTCTGGTTCATGCCACGTACATTGTGATGTATACTCATCATATGTATCACCAACGATATCTGAACCATCTGGGAGATGATCAAGATAAGGAATTTCATGATTACGAAACGGGCTCATGGACATTGATCTTGGCGATCGATTGAGAGTCAAAAAATCATCATCACTAGATGATGCCTCAAATGGAACATTATCTCCTGATTCCTCAGCATTAGCAAATCATCACTATCACTAGCTGAAGGTGAGCCGTAATTAGGAAGGTCACAATCATCGATATTCACAGGATCAATGGGTTCATCTTGTGTAATATTTTCCCTATATATGTAAAAAAGTATAAATATTTCGCTCATGCAATTAACTTACTTAAATAAAAAAAATCAAGCATTGGACATACTGATAATCATCTGCACCAAAAGTAGGCGAGACATGAAAATTTGAGGATGTCCCAACATTTTTCGTCATTTCAAAGTGTGAAATAACTTGGAGCAATATTCCTATCTTGCTGAGGTAAACCGCTACAAAATATATAATAATAAAAAAAATAAATCATATAAACTAATAAATAATTAACAAAATCAACAAATAATGATTGAAATATAATTATTGAGCATTACCGATCACTTTCATTGATAGTTTCATTTAAATCAAAATTATATCGACCGGCAAAAATATTTTGATAATGAGTCATGTTAGGAAAATCAGTAGATTGAGTTATTGGAAATCCATCAACGCTATTACGTTTTTCTAATTGGGGATTGACATCGACTGATAAATGAGAATGTTGTTGACTAATCTTAGGCTCCTTCCTAACATAGATTTCAAATATTGTTAACTTGATTTGATTTATGTAGTCATTTGGAACCCTCAAAAAGTTGGTCAACGATTTGTCATTATAGATAATCCACTCTCCAAAATTAACTTGTCCTTGTGATAAAAATGAAGTAGGGTTTTTTCTACTATAATCAAATTATAATCAGTACTGTTTATACCCATTCTTTTATAAATTGATGAAATGAATTTATGATATCGAACACTAATTGGATATTTAGCATTGTATTTGGGAGGACAATTATAATAAACGATATTTTCGTCATGTATAATTTCGCCATCCCAATAAATTGAAACTTTAACTTTAGTCGTAGAAGACATTTTTTTTTTGAGATTGAATGAACAAATATAGAAGATTTTATGTTGTAGGTGATATCAATTATTTTAAATGTCCTTAAATAGAGATTGAAAGTTTTTTCATAATAAAAAAAATAAAAATACATAGTGTATTTTTTTTCCGTTTTATGACATGTTAAATCAACATAATTGTATGACAACATTGAAAATCTTCTTCAAAACGTGAAAAATTCCTCTTATAAAGTGTAAGAAAAAGTTACACTTTATAAAGTGTAAGATTCTCTTCCACTTTATAAAGTGTAATAAAAAGTTCTACTTTATAGTGTAAGTTTTACCTACACTTTATAAAGTGTAAGAAAAAGTTTCGTTATACATTAAAAATACACGTTATGACACCAACGAAAAACATTTGAAAAATTGGATAAAGTGAAACTTTTTCTTCCACTGAGTTTATTTTAGTTAGTAACTAAAATAGTGGCTTATTTTGGTCATTTTTATATTTTTGTGGCTTATTTAGGTTTCCGACTCCTTATTTTAGACTTGAAAAGGAGAAAAAATGCAACGATGGAAGAGACTTTTCTGGTTTAATTCAAATATGTCTTTTTTCATTCTTGTATCTCTCTTCTTGTTGTTTGATCTCGTTTTGGGTATCCAATATGATATATACCAGAACACAACATTTCTATAATTTTTCTTGTCAACAACTTTTTTACTTTTACTCTGTATGCTTCTACTTTTATGAAAAGTTGTAACTTTATTGAAAAATTGTTTCTTTTATGAAAGAATGTGATTTTTATAAAAAGTTGTGACTTTTATGAAAGATTGGACTTTTCTGAAGGGTTGCAACTTCTCCAAATAGTTGTAACATTTCCGATAAGGCACAATAAATATTTGTTTACACTACCCTTTGTTGTCTATAAATAGAAAGATTTCCTCTCATTATAAAATAACGAAACGGAAAAGGGCCTAAAATACCCTTGAAGTATCAAAAATGGTACAAAATTACCCTCCATCCACCTATTGACTCCAAAACCACCTATTGGCTTCAAAATACCCTTCTCATCCACCTTTGGATTCAAAATTGACCACTTATTTAACAATTATATATTTAAACTATCTAAATAATTTTTCTAATAGATGGCGCTCAATTATTTTTATAATTTAATTTATTAATATAATTTATGAATCAATCTACCACCCATTACTAATTAAATCACACACAATTAATAAACCAACCCCATTACTAATGCAACAACAGAAAACTATTGCGTGTTTCGAAAACATTGAGGCGAAAATATCTATAAAAGTACATTATCATACATTTAAGTCCTCAATCAAAACATATTATAATTTAAGTGTCTAAAATAAAATTACCGATAAACTTAAAAGTATGACTATGTTCATCTTAGTTATTCATTCCTCTCAATTATGTGATATTACTTAATGAATAACTTTTTCTAAAAAGAATATACTAAAGTATTTAAAACACATAATAAATTTTTATAAATTATATTTAAAAAGTGCATAAATTAATTCGGGATGTACTATTTTTTTTACCTATAATCAAAAAATTGGAATTCAAGCTTGAAAGAGAATCCTATTGAAAGTGTCCTAAATAATCGGCTCAACCTAAATTAATTGGGGCTTTAATTTGGACTAAATAATTTTGGATGTCATTTTTAGGAATCTGTAATTTCGTCGTGTTTTAGTAGTGTTTAGGGCGATTTTGATTTTATAATTTGTTTATTAATTGGATGGTAAATAATTAGTAATGGGTCGTTAGTGGGTTGGTTTATAAATGATATTAATAAATTAAATTATATCTAATCGTCGAGCCCCAACTATTTAAAAATAATAATAAATAGTTTAAATATGAAACCGTTAAATAAGTGGTCAATTTTTAACCCAGAGGTGGATGTCAAGGGTATTTTGGAGCCAATAGGTGGGTGAAAAGAGCATTTTGGAGCCAATAGGTGGATGAAGGGTAATTATGTATCATTTTCAATACTTCAAGGGTATTTTAGGCCCTTTTCCGATAAAGAAAATGTTTGAATCTCTTCTTCTTTTTTTCTTCTTCTTCACAATTAAATATTTGTTATTTTGCTCTTATTAGGTGACTTATTGACGCCATTGCTTATGTTACAGATTCTGATATGTATTTTTATAGTCATTAATTTATGCTTATGTCATTAAGAATAAATGATAAGATGTACATAATTTCATTTTCTTTTACATTATTAATGTTTGTTACTACATAATCTCGTATGTAAGATAATATGATGCTTTAGTTTTAAGGACGGATAGGTTTTAAGTGATATTTTACAAATTTCGTGATATTAAATTCGGGATAATTTATTAGTTAATTTTTTTTATAGATATATTAATTTAAAAGTGGACAAGTAATTAAGCGAGTATGTTTTTATGCGGAAAAGTCACAACAAAAATAAATATAGGGAAAAGGGTCTGATATACCCCTCAACTTTGTCATTTAGAGCTGATATACCCCTTGTTATGAAAGTGGCTCATATATACCCCTACTTGTAAACAAATGGCTCACATATACCCTTTTCCTCTAACGGAAATGAAAAACAAAATTATTTTAATCTAAACTTCTATTATTTTTTTCTAAAAAATATAATTCTATATGAGTAAATTTAATCCTCGTCAAACATTTTTTTTTAATTTTTTTTTGGTTTCAATGACTAATTTATAATTATTATTTTGATACTCAAATTTATTTATGTTTCACTAATATTCTTGTAAAACTTATTGAAGACTTCGAATACGAAATTAAATTACAATACACACAAAAAAAATAGTTTAAATTTTTTTTTGTTTAAACTAAGGAATGAAAGAAAAAATAAAATAAGAATAAGAAACTAAAATAATTATAATAAAAGAAGTCAAAAAATAATATATATATATGAAAAAAATAAAATATACCTTGAGCTTTGATAAAAGAATCATATATATCCTTAAATAATTTTTTTAAAAAAATTAGAATTAACAAATATAAATTTAAAACTAATTTTTTAACTTTCGTTAAATGAAGGGTATATGTGAGCCATTTTGTAACGGCAGGGGTATATGTGAGCCGTTTATATAACGATAATGTCATATATGTGCCACTTTTATAACGAGGGATATATCAGCTTCAAATAACAAAGTTGAAGGGTATATCAGACCCTTTTCCATAAATATATTACTCTATATAAACATTGTTGAATTTCGAACCACAAGAAAATGGCAAACCTGAAAGTATTATAAAATATCCCAAATGTACAACTAAGAGTAGCAGCTTCGCTTCCTATTGACCTCTATATATAATATAAGTTCATCCATCGAAGTCTTTTTTCTCGCAAAATCAGAATTTGGGGTTTTTCAAGAATAAATGGCAGTTGGTAAAAAGGAAGAAAATATGGCAGTAGAGATAGTGAAGCCTCGAATTGATAAAAGGGATTACAGAAGAATTGTTCTTCAAAATAATCTTGAAATTCTTCTGATCAGTGACCCAGAAACTGATAAAGTTTGTAACTTTTATTGATTTATGTTGTATTTTTATGTGTTTTTTGAATTCTTTTTTTTTTGTGGGGTTGGTTTAAATTATTTGTTTTGCTAAAAATGAATCAATCTCATGTTTTTGTTTTGGGTATTTGAAGAAAGTGATAAAGTTTGTAACTTTTATTGATTTGTTTTGTGTTTTTATGTGTTTTTGAGTTCTTTTAATGTGGGGTTGCGAATTGTTTGGTTTTTGCTAAAAATGAATCAATCTCATGTTTTTGTTTCTGGGGATTTGAAGAAACTGATTTAGTTGTTGCTTTTATGTTTTTCCATGTTTTTTTGGAATTGTTTTTATATGGGTTTAGCTTGAGTTATTTGGTTTCACTAGAAGTGAAATAATTTTTATCATTTTTTGTTTGTTTCTCGTGTATCAGTGTGCAGCTTCAATGAATGTGTGTGTTGGAGCTTTTAGTGATCCTGAGGGACTTGAAGGCCTTGCCCATTTTCTTGGTATGATTTCTTTGTCGCAAAACAGGTTCATTTTTTATGCGGCTTCATTGAGTCTCTTGTTTTGCCTTGTATTTATCCTTAATTTTGAGTTTAAAGAGTAGTTTTACTGTACTGTGACACCGGGGGTTGCCGTTTTGGGTTGAGCTCGTCTCACGAGGCTTGCCTAGTTTGGTTTACCTCTCATGTATGGTTTGCGAGCTATTGCACAGGAGCGAGGTTCACCAGGTCCTAAAGGGTATTGGCTGCGGGCTTCCTTGTCATACAAAAAGAAGAAGTGTAGTTTTACTGTAATTTGATTTGAATTTTAGATACCACTCTAGACTGTTATTCTTACAGCAATATTGTTTAACTTGGCTGAGGATAAAAATTGTAATTTTAATATGAAGTTCTATTTTCTTGTGAGGGGCATACTAGGAGCAATAGGATTAAGAATGTGGATATCCGAGATAAAGTAGGAGTGACATCTAGGGTGGACAAGATGAGGGAGGGGAGACTGAGGCGGTTTGGGCATGTGAAGAGGCGATGCGAGGATGCCCCATTGAGGAGGTGAGGCTGGATATAGTGAGATTGAAGAGAGGTAGAGTAGGCCGAAGAAGTATTGGGAAGAGGTGATTAGACATGATATGCCGTCTCTGCAGCTTATTGAAGACATGACCTTAGAGAAGAAGGTTTGGAGGTTGCAGATAAGGATAGACAGTTAGTAGGTAGTTAGGGGTTGTCGCATTAGTAGTCTTTTCATATAGTCTTTTGCTTTTTGTACCTTTAATCACCTGATAATATTGTAGTTCTTACTTTGATATCTTGCATCCTCTGTAGATTACTGTGTTTCAATTATCGCACTAGTGTTGATTCACCGTGTTAGTTGTTATGTTTTCTTCATCGTTTTCGTCTGCTTTGTACTTGTATTTACTGCACTTGAGCCAGGGCTCTTTTTCGGAAATAGCCTCTCCACTTTTACGAGGTATCTACGTACACTCTACCCTCCCCAGACCCCACTTGTGGGATTCCACTGGGTATGTTGTTGTTGTTGTTGTTTTTTTGTGTCAGTTTCATGGTTCAGTATTACTGGAGTATGTATGGTGTTCAAAAAAGTTTTGGTAATTTTTGAACTTCTAAATTTAGGTTGTAAAAGATTATGTTTCCAGCTAAAAAAAATTAGATGCAATGAAATGGTATTAGGAAGCGCTATTGCAAATACTGATGGTTGTTGGTGGATTAGCCATGTGTTATAAGTGGGGGATGCAATGAGATGGTATGGGGAAGTGCTAGTCCAAAATACTGATGGTTGTCGGTGGTTAAGCCATGTGTTACAAGTGGAGGATCAGTTCTTTGAATCCAACTTGAGCAAGTAAAGCATAATAGTTTCTGATGGGATCAATATTGTTGGATTGTATTAGGTGGGGTCCAATGTTCTTAATTAGTTGTAGATGATATGGTTTCATTTTTGCTTAAACTTTGTAAATCTTACTATAAGGAAAAGAAGGTATCTCTTAATTGTCACTCTTAACTACTTCATTTTTGGGGTCTATCTGATCGTCCCTTCTATGCAGGCATATGCACATCTATAGCCCTTAAAGATAGCCTCGTTCAATTTAGAATCTGATGAAATTGCGTCAATTGAAACAAACTTGTACAGTGAATCATCTATATAGAGAATATGTATTAGTATAAAGCTAGCAGGCACTAAAACCTCTTTTTATTTACCTAGAAATGCCAGAGTGTGCTGGTGTGCAACTCTTACCACTGATTCTCTCATTGGTGGTTTCTTTTGCCTTGCTTGCATAATTTGTCATCAAATGTTTTTTTTTACTTTTTGATTTGGCCGTTTTTTTTTGTTATATGGCAGAACATATGCTGTTTTATGCAAGTGAGAAGTATCCTGTAGAGGATAGTTATTCAAAGTACATAACAGAGGTAACAACTCTGAGTTCACTGTTTCTTTAAATTTTTAATAGCTTTTGTACATTCCTTATTTTCCTATTGATTCAAAAAGATAGTTGTATTTTACAAGTTCCTTTCTTGTTTCCTGATTAGAATGGAGGTAGTACAAATGCTTTTACATCTTCTGAGGACACCAACTACTATTTTGAAGTAAATGCTGACGGTTTCGAAGAAGCATTGGACAGGTAAATTATTTTAATTTTCATGGTTAAGTATCATGTTAATATTTTAAAAAATGCCACGGCTGAATTTTGTGGTTTTCTTTTCCAGATTTGCCCAGTTCTTTATCAAACCATTGATGTCAGCAGATGCTACCACTCGAGAAATTAAAGCTGTTGATTCTGGTTAGATTCCCTGATTTTTTGCATATCTTTTGATTTTGCACCTGTGCATGTTCATAATAATTTCATTGTCACATGTATCTTTTACCCATACAGAACACCAGAAGAATCTACTCTCTGATCCTTGGAGAATGAACCAGGTATATTGACTTTCATCTTCCTTCGTTCTTGGAGAATATCCATCCCATTTGCCGACTAAATAAAAGCAAAAAAAAGTGATTCAAGAGAGATAATAGTTTGAGAAGATTCTTTTTCTAATGTAATAATGATGAGACCACAAGAGGTTGTTTGGTGGAGTGGAGGTGCTACTCCATCATTAACCATGATGTTTGGGGTATGAGCTTTGCGTGTGGAGTTTCCTTCGTAGGGAGCGCTTTATCCCCAAAGCGGGACCTTCCCAACGCAAATCCGGAATAATCGGGTCCCAAAGCAGTACCAACTACTGAGGGGTAAAAAAAAAAAAAGAAAAAGAAAAACCAAGCCAAACCAAAAAAAGTTGAGTCTGATAAAGACAACAAGCATACCGTGAGATTTTTAATTGAGAAATGTCTTTGAAATCATTCACCAAGTTTTGCACTAAATGGAACTGTTTGATTCCATCAAGATGCTTACGCTTATATAAATTCCGGGAGCAATGTCATGAATATTTCTTTGGCCAATAAACAAAGAAGAAGAGCGGTTTGTTGTTTTGCCCTCAAAATTGTTCAACCTTTGTCAAATCACTCGATCCTTTCATAGGAATTTCTATGTTCTTTAGAAGATTTTGACCTCTAGACTTGCATTTATTTTTTTAAGGAAAAAGAGTAAAAGTGGCAACTTTTTCATGTAGGTGCATTCTCGCCTTGATATAGAAAAGACTAAGGAGCAATGTTTTTTTTAACCAAGTAGTAAGGAGCACTACATGGTTTGACAACAATAATGGGATATCTAGAGATTGGAAGTCTCATGATGTTAAACTGAATCTGTGGTGTGTAAAATCAGTGACATGCTCAAATAAGGTTTCTGTCTGAATCAGATAAGATGCACGTGGGAGGATTTCCAGAATCATGCCAGACTCAACTGGAAATGGAAGAAAGAATCATATTTTGGTTAGATGAATGGCTTGAAAACTATGCATTGAAGTCAATATACCCTAATTTAATTAACAATGTGCAAAATAAAGAATGTTATGTAGCAAAAACAGATGCGGAAGTGATTGGAATAAGCAATTCAGAAAGATTTTTCCGATTGGAAAATAGATAGAGTTTGATCTGTTGTTTGACAAGTTGGAAACAGTAGAGTCCCAAGATAACATGGCAGATACTTTCCGATGGACAGCCAAGGGAGATGGATGATTCTCTGTTAAATCTTGTTTTTAAGATTGCTGGAAGTTCCAAATTCTATGAATGAAACACTGTGGCTTGGAAAGTAATATGGAGAATAAAACCCCTTCAAATTGCTATGGTATTGGATGGACAGCATTACAAAATGCATGCCTAACTCAAGAACTTCTACAAGAAGAGAGTACAGTATGTAACAGGTGTTAGTTCTGTAAATCTTCGGCAGAATCAGTTGTCAGTGAACCATCTGTTTCTATATGGTTACCTGACTTGGAAGCTTTGAAGTATGTTTCTGAACTTGTTTGGCGTACGATGAACTATACCAAGGAGCTTAAATGCCGATGGAGGAGTCGAAGGATAAATAAGACAAGAGAGTTGAGAATAGTGAGTAGTCTGGAGAACAGTCCCTCTTTGCATTATGTACTAAAATGGATTGATGTAGTTCCAGATGTTTTGATGGAGTAAAGGATCATATACTCTTGTGCTAAGTACATGTCTCAAAATCTTTATTTTTTTGTAGGCTGAATTCTGTTAAAATTTATGATGACATTTTGGATATGATTGACTCCTTATAGTTTTATTAGAAGTGGGTCTAGCTCTTTTCTAATTTTGTCAGCAGTATCTTAGTGCTGTTATAAAATAAAATTCCTTCCAGAAATAAGAAGTCTCATGATGTCAGAGTTTTCTGGATTATTCTTTTGCAAATGTTTTCTTTGTTGAAGAAGTTGTAACTTCCAAATACTACTCTGTGCAGCTTCAAAAACATTTAAGCGCGGAAAATCATCCATACCATAAATTTAGCACAGGTTTGTGAGCTTGCTATGATGCATATCCTTATCATGTGTTTTGTATGATTATATCTGGGTTTTGATTGTTCAATATCTGCTTTCTGATTGTCTACTGCGATACATGTAGAAATATGACTGGTTTACAATACATTGAACAAAATCCTATCAGAAAGGTTCTCCTTCATGAAATAAAACCTGCAGTTTTTCCCTTTGAGATGGAGAAAGCACATCATATTGCCACAGGAGTTGATCACAGTAATACAATCTATTGACACCCTCATCATCATTCCCTTTGGAAGTAACACGAGCTCTTGACACCCTTGGAACACTTCCTAACGTGTCAACCATACTTCCTTTTAGTTTCCTAATATTTTCCTTGAAAATTAGTTTTGAGTTAAGCATACTGGATTCTTTCGTCATGCTCATATCACAAAAGATCTTAGCAGTATGATGTTATTACTTTTTTGTTTGTGATATCTGTAATGCAAACGGTCCTATTACTCTCTGACATAGAAAAATGACCATATTATAGTTTTTCTTATCCCAAGAAAAAGAAATGATCACATCGCTTATCATGTGTGTAGGCAGCTGGGATACATTAGAGGTCAGACCAAAAGAAAGAGGCATAGATACAAGACAGGAGCTTCTCAAATTTTATTCAGAAAATTATTCAGCCAATCTCATGCACTTGGTCGTCTATTCGAAAGGTTTGGACAATCTTTTTTAACAGAAGGCATGGATAGTTGTTGCAAGTATATCACTAGTGGCCCAAATTAACAATCTACTTGTATAACTATAATTCAGATAGTCTTGATAAAGTTGAGCAGTTGGTGCGGGGTAAATTCCAGGACATCCGGAACATAGATCGTAATCAAATCCATTTTACTGGTCAGCCTTGCATCATGGAACATCTCCAGGTATTAAGTAGTAACACACAGATGCGTCACCTTTCCTTTTCTTTTGGTTGTGGACTGTATTTGAATAGACTTCTTTTGATTGAGCTGTTGAATTCAGCAAGTGATTTGTTCATGATGCCTGTTGGTTGCTGAATCTACTTGTTCAGTGATTTTCAATTCCTCCGTACTCTCATATGTTCTCCCCAAATAGTCCACATGATTTATTACTTTGTTGTCCATTTAATATTCATATTGGTTATGTCTTTGTTCTCAGATTCTTGTTCGAGCTGTTCCAATAAAACAAGGTCACAAGCTGAAAATCATATGGCCTATAACCCCAGGCATACACCACTACAAGGAAGGGCCTTGTAGGTACCTGGGCCACTTGATTGGCCATGAAGGAGAAGGATCATTGTTTTATGTCTTGAAAAAGTTGGGTGGGTTCTCAATTAATTATTTTATGCCCTTCTCTACCCTATCTGTACATCATTCATTTCCTGGCTTCAACTCATATTTCCCCATTCTTGAAATTTGTATAGACGAATGGTGATATTATCGTAAAAATTTGTCACATCCTTATATTGACCCATAGCATATTTGAATTATTAGGATTCCCTAGGCAGCATCCTTGAGGCGGAATCTCTTCTGTCCAAGAAAATACCCACAGTAGAAGTTCTAATTTAGATAATAAGGTTCGTCTGCCACTTTGCA
Source organism: Solanum pennellii (assembly GCF_001406875.1). Taxonomy (NCBI): domain Eukaryota; kingdom Viridiplantae; phylum Streptophyta; class Magnoliopsida; order Solanales; family Solanaceae; genus Solanum; species Solanum pennellii. Next base: position 6,127,108 of record NC_028640.1, read on the forward strand.
AACATGATGACATCCTGTACACTAACAACTTTATCTCATTTTTGAGTTTCTACATGTGTTCCTACTTGCTTGAAGTCAATGTTAAGTCCTTCATATTTACTTATTACAACCAACTATCTAATTTAGGACAATTGTGAGTGAACATGTCTATAACAGTGCATGGGAATCATTTTTATCTGATCAAGGAATGATAAGATGTGGTTTCACATAGCCGGAATGATGAAATCAATGTGTTTGTTAAGATGCTTTAATGCCATATTATTTTGTGACTTCAGTCAATTTTTTTTGGATCTTGCATTGGTTACATGGCATCCTTGTTAATGCTACTATAGTTCTTCAAGTGCTTTTCTCATACTAATTTTTTAATATCCAGAAAGGTACTTATATTTGGTTGTTACAGGATGGGCTACAAGTTTATCTGCTGGTGAATCAGACTGGACTAACGAGTTCTCTTTCTTTAAAGTGGCGATTGATTTGACTGATGCTGGTCAAGGTACTTGTTTTCTGTGTTGAACCTTAATATGTTACAAGCCCCTATTTTCCCTTCCACTAATAGTAGTTTTTCTTGAATGAAGCTGAAGGTGCGAACTTTCCTGAACTTTATGCGGGATATTGATGTTTATGACCATTTTTTATTTCCAGATCATTTTGAAGACATTATGGGTCTCCTATTCAAATATATTCATCTTCTACAACAAGCTGGTGCGTCCAAATGGATATTTGAAGAGGTATCATCAATTGCATCCTCATGCATGCCAGCCAATGCCACTAATTTTTCATGACTGTAGTATATGTCATTTGCATCTACTAACACCAATGATGTGATTCTAATAGATGATTTGATGAATAGGTTTTGACCTTACATACATTTAGTGTATAAGAATCCTTAATTTGAAAAGAACAACTATAACAACATACCTGTGTAATCCTCCAAAAGTGGGGTCTGCTGGGGGAGGGTAGAGTGTATGTAGAACTTACCCCTACCTTGGAGGTTGAGTGGTTGTCTCCGATTAACCATCCTCAAGGAAAAACATTTAAAGCAGGTTGGACAAAGAAATACCGGAAGTGAAGTAGCCATAGCAAAATACTTAGAAAGCATGACAAAACATTCTGAATACATAGAATAATAACTACAAAATTATATATAATCAAAGTAGGGGGAACTACAACGAATAAAACTGCGCCTACTAGTTTGGAAGGATAAGCAAGACAATGCTCTACTACCTTCTAACCTTTTGCCCTAATTTGTGTCCTCCACAACCTCCTATAAGAGGTCATGTCATTCAAGAAGCTAAAACTGCACTATCTCCTATCTAATCATCTCACTTCTCCTGAAACCATCCATAGACAATCTCTCGTACCTCTTCATTAGGGCATCCGTGTGGATCTTTTCACATGTCTGAGCCATCTCAGTCTCGCTTTCCGTATCTTATCCTCCACCTAGACCACTCACACCTTGTTCTGAATATCTTCATTTTTAATCCTATCTCTCCTAGTATGTCCACACATCCATCGCAACATCCATATTTCTGCAATTTTCATCTTCTAAACTTGAGAGTTTTGGCCTCTTCTTGACTAGCCGACACTCTGCTCCGTACAACATAGTAGGTCTAAGCACCACTCTGTAGATCTTGTCTTCAAGTTTTGGTGACACATTCTTATCACACAAGAGTCTAGATGCGAGCCTCCATTTCATCCACTCATCGTCAATACCCATCAATTTGAAAGAATTTTTTTTTTGTTTCAGTTGTGAAAACGTTTAAAGAGTACTTAAAGCTCCGTAGGGAAATGGTTATTGAAATTTAGAGAGGAGGTCACGCCATATGGACAGAGGTAGTAGTAGAGTAGATAAGTGTGGAAATTTGTAAAGCCTTACTAGCACACAGATCCGCTGATGCGCTGGAACAAAACCGAACTCCAACAAATCTATAAGAAGTCTGAGAATGCATAACTTCACTGTACCGATCTGCCTTCTCATTTCACTGCAACCTTTTCTTGAAGAACCGTTGATCAAGAGGAAGGAAAGATTCTCTGGACCACCTTGGTCCTTCTAGTACATTCTTTGACTTTGTCCTGGATGGTAATCGAAAACAAGCCGAGAATCTCTGAAGCAAAGATGTTTAACTACTGCTGTACCCTTCACTATCTTCTTTGCCCATCTAGCCACTAGTTCTGGCTGCTCGATTGGTTGGTCAAATCACACAACCTGACAGGTTCCAAAAATGGTTCTACGCCTCTCTATATTTTCTTGCGAGAAACAGAAAATATCAACTCCCAGCTCATATTTTTTACTTTGTACCCGTCATCTGATGTGAGCACACTGCACAGGCCATGGAACCACATCTCTGCGCACAGGCCATGGAACCACATCTCTGTAGGATCTCATTCTTACTATCTTTTTCTTCATTTGAAGTTCTTAAATTTTTACGTGTCTAGTCTAGTTTAGAAGCAAACTAGATTTTTTGTAGTTGGATTTCTAAAGAGAAGGAAGAGGAAGTTATTCTAAAAGGAGGTCATAATGGGTTGGTCCCAGAAAGGAATAGTGTTACATTACATGTGCACTATTCTACATGTTATCAATAAGATTAGGGTCAATCATCCAATCCTGTTTTTGTAAGTTCCCTTTGTTCATCTTGGCATGTAATATGACCAGGTTTTGTCCTGGCCTTCTTTTTCTTGTTGTCTCTTATGCATTATTGTTCTTAATGATCTCACTTCCTTCTGATTCCTTTTTTTTTTTTTAGTTATTCTAATTTTTTTTTGTGTTAAAATTTGTTTATTAAGCTCTCAGCTATTTGTGAGACTGCCTTCCATTATCAAGACAAGATTCGACCAAGTGATTATGTGGTTAATGTTGCAATGAATATGCAGGTATTCTTTAACATCTGTTCCTATTTTTATTTGAAGTAATTTATCTACACGAAGTATACTACTCGATTGATGCAAAAGGAAGAAAACGTATGTGCTGTTTAAATTCCCATGTATATTTTTTGATCAGATAATTCCTATACATTTTAAATATTCTTTTTCCATCTTTCAATTGGTTGATTTAATGTGGATTAGATTTTACATCCAGTTGGCAGTTAGAGTTATTTTTTTGATGGTTTCCTGGAGTCATTAATGGTTTATAGGTGAAGGCAGACCGATAAAAGTAAACCTTCGGACTAACTCAACTCCACAAGCTAGTTCATTAGATGATGACTTTTCAAGACTATGAAGAGTCCTATTCCACATTCCTCAAGGGATGTGGAACAATGTAATACCTCCTGCACACCCACACTTGCCAACTTTGCATGGACAATATGAGGACCCAATATCTAGTAACGAAGAATCGGAATGAGTTTCGACTCTGATACCATGATAGAAATGAATCTTGAGCCTTAGGTAACCCCAAACATTAGTTCATGACTTATGAGCTGAGCAACATAGACCCCATGTGAAATGTTAACCTAACCTGTTTGCCAAACCTTTTGTATCCCATATTTACCCTGGATAATCTTGTGTTGGAACATAACGAGAGCGAGCGAGGGTCTCCATTCTGAAAGACAGGTTTGTCAGTCTATGGTTGATCCGATTGGACATCTTTCATATTCATTTGATATGCCCCTAAGCACAAAATTATGTGCTATTTCCAAGTTTCCTACCTTTGATTGTGAAGACACTTTTCACTAGTGTGGTCCCATCACCTGTATGCACCAATATAGCAATGAATAAATGGGTTATGTTTAAACTTTTGCAATGTCTTCTTTAGAGAAGTTCCTCTAACTAAGTTTTTTGTTCTGGTCATAACAAGGTGGGAACTTATCTCAGTGATTTGGCAATTTCGGTATTGACAGTTTTTTAATAGAAGTATCGTGTATGGCTGCTAGCTTGAATAGTATTGTGTTTCTGAATGCACCCAAGGGCGTGGTCCAACGCTGCTCATGAATGAAGTGGATTAAGAATCATGAGGTCTCAACTTCAAATCACGGAGGAGCAAAAAGTTCTTGGTGATTTTTTCCCACTTGTCCAAGTCTTGGTAGACAGGTTTACCTAGTACCTGTGTTGTGGAGGTAGTAGGTATAATGTTGAATTAGTCGAGGTGCCGGCAAGCTAGCCAGACACTACAGTTGTTAAGAAAAAGTATTTTTGTTATAATGTTTATCTTTAGGTGAGCATGCAAGAACATTGAGGGTGAATATGTCTAAAGTTGTTAGTCTGGAGATGATTTTACGTTTGTTTCAACTTGAACTTAATGAGTTCTGCTCTAACTTTTGCATTTCATGAACTTATGAGAAACAGAAGGTGATCTTGTCCAATCAATTCAATAAGTTTCAGTTTGCATTATGAATTATCATGAAGTTAAAGAAGCTATATATACAACATACATGTCATCTATATTCACAAATATATACCTGGATAACAGTGGACTATGGTTGTTAAGTTTTTCGGTTTTGACTTGTGAACATTTCGTAGAATGTTGACATTAAGAAGTTAATACCTGAACAACCTGATAATTGTGATGTTACTTCTTAGCACTATCCTCCAGAAGATTGGTTGGTGGCATCCTCGTTGCCTTCAAAGTTTAATCCTAGCATTATTCAGTCATTCTTGAATGAACTCAACCCAGACAATGTCAGGTTAGCATTGCTCTATATAAAATACAAGTTCCAAGTATACCCCAGTTTTTTGTGGGAAATCTCTGAAGTATAAAAGTATTAGAAGACCTCAATGAAATTGTGTTCTGAACAGAATCTTCTGGGAGTCAACAAAGTTTGAGGGTAATACTAGCATGACTGAGCCATGGTATGGAACTGCATATTCTATAGAGAAAGTTGGTGGTGACAGTATCAAGGTTTGATGGCAGCACTCTCTCATTAAATTAGTATTCATTTGTTATATTCTAATTGCAGAGACCAAAACTGTCTTCTTTTTAAACATTTGCTGACATACAATTAATTTTGCAGCACTGGATGGAGCATGCTCCCAGTGAAGAGCTGCATCTCCCTGCTCCCAATGTGTTCATACCAACTGATTTATCACTTAAGCCCGTCTTCGAGAAGGTGCTAATGTTGAACTTATTTATTCCTTCGTGTGTTCCATTTTATATGAAACGATTTCCTTTTGTCTCTATTCCAAAAATAATAATACCTTTTTATATTTGGATACTCTTCAATTTTATACATCCCATTTTGCTCCTAATGTCGTTTTCTCTTAGCTATAGAAATATCATGGCACAGTTAAACCATTTTAAATTTTAATGACACTTGATGGAGGGAGTATAGTTCTGATGTCTTGGCTTTTCTTATATATAATTTGTCGAGCAGACAAAAGTTCCCATACTGCTGCGGAAGTCACCGTATTCAAGGTTATGGTATAAGCCCGATACAGCATTTTCATCTCCAAAAGCCTATGTTATGATCGATTTCAGTTGCCCATACTGTGGACATTCTCCAGAAGCTGAGGTTCTTACTGAGATATTTACACGTCTATTGATGGATTACTTGAATGAATATGGTACGTCTGCAAGATATTGACTAGTTATGCACTGCTGGGCAACTGTTCTACAATTACTCTGGACTTAACTTCTTAATGTTAATATTATTATTCATCAACTTCTTCACACTTCCAATATAGTCTTAGCAATTGCTTTTTTTTCCCCGTAAGATATAACACTTCTTTAAATATCTTCCTTTGCATCTTTCAGCTTATAATGCACAAGTTGCTGGTCTTTATTATGATATAAGCAAAACAAACAGTGGTTTTCAGGTGATCATCTTGTTTCCTATCTCTATCTTTTTAAATTTTTGAAGAGATTTATTTATTTGTGGGTGTGTAACCTTTTTCTCTGTTTTAAGTTTAGTTCTTCCATGCACTGTGAATACTCGCTACATCCATTAAACCCATACTTGTTTAATGAAATAGTCACTACATCCATTAAACCACAGTATTAGTATCTGGGCACCATGTTTCTTTAAGGTTTTAGCTTTAAAGTGTTGATATGTCATTTGGTAGGGGAAGTCCCAGATCCAACATCGATTTTAGGTTCTTGTCTGTACTGAATACTAAATCCTAATGTTAATTGTTAACATTGTTAGGCTTCTTTTATCTGGCTCAAAGCTATTTAATCTTTTGATGTCATTTAAGAATGAACTAGCTGCTTCATCCTGTCTTCTTGAAGTGGATTGATGTTGCTACTTCAATGGCTGTTTAGTTTCTTGCATTTTCTGCTCTTACCTGAATATGACTATGCATTGTTCATTTATTCCCCTGTTCTTCCTCTCTTTTCTGCAGTTGACATTGTTTGGATATAATGACAAGTTGAGAGTCTTACTGGAAGCAGTCATTGAAAAAATTGCGAAATTTGAAGTAAAACCAGACAGATTCTCTGTGGTCAAGGTGAGCATCAGCAATTTTTTGCTGCTTATCGATACATCAACTATTTAGACTCTCCAAGAATGCATCATACTCTATATGAATCTCATTGAGGCAAAAAGGGTACTCTCTGGCTAGTGGCTTTAAAATAATGGATCCTATTATGCCATAGTCTTGGCTATATGAACAACTATAACTTTAGCGGATAACTATAAGAAAATTCTAAGATTCATTTTCTCAACAATGTTTTTGAAGTTCACAGATAAATTTTCTGAACCAATTCCTCATGCAAGCAATGTCGAACTTCTTCATTTTAAGTTCCCAATTTCACTCTCTTTCTTCCCCTTTTGTCAAAGTATTGTTAGAGTTGCAGTCAGGCACTTATGACTTCATTTCGTGTTTTGAAGAGCAAGTTTGTTGTCAAATCTATCGGTTATTTTGCATCTGTATGCTCTGCTTTTAGGTACTTTTGTATGCATCAACATGTCTGCCAGCTATCTCTAGCTTTAGTTTGCAGTTGTCTTCACTGTACCATCTTATTACTAATGATTCGTGATTATTTATTCTTGATGTGTCATACTCAAGTTTTTTCGTCACCTCATACCAGAATGTTGTGTTGAAAGATCAGTCGCTTCTTTCCTGTTGCTTAATATGTTCTTATGAGGTTACAAAAGACATAACACCTGTAAGTAGTGGAGATCAACTGTGTGGACTTGTAAATTTCCTTGTTCCATGTACGCACTAATGCACACAGACACATACATATACAATTACAGCAGACTAGCACAATTAAATTAAAGTCAGATGGCCAAAATGGACCCATAGGAGTATAAGAAATCAGCTGCATAATTAAAAAGAGTTCCTCAAGATAAGGAGTCTCATTAAATATTTGAATCCCATCCTTATGGTATTCTCCATTGATTTTTAAGACCTCCATCTCACAATAATGATGTGCTTGACCTGTTAAGTTTGAATAAATTATTATATTGAACTTGCTAGACAATTGTTCAAAATAATAGTTTATAAAAAGGTTGAACAATTTGTAGAAAAGATGCCACCTCAAGCTTCAAATAATATAGACTATTTTTTGGAGTAGTTTAGTTTTCCCTGTATGAACCAAAAAAGTGAAGTAGGCCAATTTTATTGGGACTGAAGGAGTAACATACAAATTTCTCTAGGTAACTCCATTATCTTTCTTCTTTTGTTCCTTCAGTTCTTCTAATGATTTTGTCGTTCAGTGTAATTCAAACGAAACAAATAGGATATTATACTAGTCACTTTTTAAATTTTTTTATAGGTTGAACAATTTGTAAAAAAGATGCCATCTCAAGCTTGAAATAATATAAACTATTTTTTTGGAGTAGTTCAGTTTTCCCTGTATGAACCAAAAAAGTGAAGTAGGTCAATTTTATTGGGATTGAAGGAGTAACATACAAATTTTTCTAGGTAACTCCATTATCTTCCTTCTTTTGTTCCTTCAGTTCTTCTAATGATTTTGTCGTTCAGTGTAATTCAAACAAAACAAATAGGATGTTATACTAGTCACTTTTTAAAATATTTTATTTTGGGTCCATTTTGTAAGAATTTACTCTTGTCATCTGGATGTGAGAAGCTTGTGTCACCATTACCTGCAATGTTGGTTTTCTGTTACGACGTTGGCCAGCCTTCTAAGTTTTTTTATATCTTTTGGTCCATTATTAACTCCTGAATTTTATTGATATTTCTCTTTATTTCCTCCTTTTCTATTTTCTAATCAAGAGCATAACCACCATTCTTTTTTTCTTGTTGATCTCCTTTTATTAATAGGAATTGGTGACAAAGCAATATCAGAATTTCAAGTTCCAACAGCCATATCAACAGGTTATGTATTACTGCTCATTACTGCTAAAAGACAACACATGGCCTTGGAATGAAGAACTTGAAGTGCTTCCACAACTTAAAGTTGATGATCTGGTTAAGTTCTATCCGCTTTTGATGGCTAGGTCCTTTATGGAGTGCTATGTAGCAGGTTACTTTTCTCAACAGCCATTTAAGTTGTTTCATTTTACATCTATTAACTTGTGAAATCCACTGCCTTTCTCAGGAAATGTTGAACAAGCTGAAGCAGAGTCCATGATACAGCTTATTGAAGATGTGTTCTTCAAGGGTCCACAGTCAATATCAAAGCCTCTATTTGCATCTCAGCATCTGACAAATAGAGTGGTCAATCTTGAAAGAGGTGTAAATTATGTCTACGCTGCAGAGGGACTAAATCCAAGCGATGAAAATTCAGCTCTTGTTCATTATATTCAGGTAAACCTTAAGTTGATGGAACGTGCATGTAATTGACAGCAAGTTTCTCTCTTCTTCTCTCTTGTTTTTTTCTTAGAAAAAATTGGTAAAAATGTTATCTTAAATGAGTTCCTTGGAGGTCCAATACTTGCACAAAATTAGTATGGGTGCCTAGAAGCAAAAGTTTTCCATTTTATTGGATGAAACATCATCCAAAACCAAAAGTAGGTGCTGGATACCCCAAATCAAAAACTCTTGCCTTGCAACTATTTAGCACCACCAGAACTTGTAGAGTGCTTGATTTTATATGGATTTCTGTCATACTTAATTTGTTCTAGTGCCCTCATTATTGGTTCTGCTTTGTTATGTTGCAATTCCTGTTACTTCTTGCCACTTTTGATAAGGTAAATAGTTTCATCAATCTGGATTCGCTTATATAAGAAGGAAGTATTACCAAAAAGTGGGATACTACAAAAACATGGTTCTTTACAAAGCACACAAAGTTATATACGGATGGGAACCTCATTGATGAACCAAAAGGAGAAGCAGAAACAAGAGGTTGTTCCTCATATGCACAATGTCCATGTGGAGAGAGAGGAACAAAAGATGTTCTCATGGCACCCAAAATCTCATCCCTACCCTTAAAGCAAGTTTATTGATCACTCTTTTTGGTTGGGTTAAAAGATCAGATCTGCTTGATGGACTTCCCAACTTTCCAAGAACTTCAACACACAAAAACCTCTCTCAGTGAGCTTGGCATGGCCCAAGCGAGTCCAAAAAGTGAGAAGAACATGTTCCATAGGTCTGTTGCAAATGTGCGATTAAGAAACAGGTGATTGATAGATTCCGAGATGCATAAGCACATGTAGCATCTGTTTAACTATTTGGAGTTCCTCCTTATGAGGTTATCCTGTGTCAAGCAATAATCTTTTAGAGTAATTGAACTGAAACAAATAACTTTATGTGGCAACCTAGTTCTCCATTAATATAAGAATTTTGGAACTTATTGTTTAGAACAAGCAATTAAAATTTGTGTGGCCATAAATCATCTCATTAAGGGTAAATGGAAAGTTTAAAGTTCAATTATTTCTAAATATGGAAAGGCATATTTCTTTCTAGGACAAAGGGAGTAGTATTTATTCGTTTGTAGTTATGACATATCAAGTTGGAATTGGCAACTCCTCAACTTTGGTGTTGACACTTCTTTGTAGCGGGTATCCTATTGAGTACCCATATTACCTTTTATTTGTGAATTGGATTGCTCTTCTAGAGTCATGTAATTTTCCCACATTTTTGAATATTAATCTCCATTGAGGGGCCTTTTCCATTTTTCAACATTTAGGTCTCCTTGATTTTGAAGTCCGCTGCCTTGCTATCATCTCATGTTCCTTAATTCTTTCTTCCTTCTGGAAAAAATCCTTCATGCAAAATCGTTCTAACTTATAAGTCAATCTTGTGAGAATAATATGCCTATCGTGATGTCAGTTTTCTTGAGAGCCTTTTTGAATTTGATCATGAACTTCTAATCAAATAGTGTCTAATCCTTTGGATGACTTGAATTGCTTGTTTTAAGGCTTAGCGTAAGTTGAATAATCAGTTTCTTTTTCCATGACCCGTAAATTTCGTTTGTGCTGCTGTCATGAGTAGTGAGAGTCCTAGATCTTCTAGTTCTATAACTTCACTCAACTTCTTAATGATCATAGTTATCTGTAACAAATACTGCTTTAATCTCGAGAAGATATTTCTTCAAATATTGGATGTCTTTCAGAGATTTATTACTGGTCATGGAGGATATTATTTTTCTCATTTGTTGGAACAAGAACCTTGACTACAGATATGCCAGTAAAGATTTTACCAATCAATCTTCAAGATCTTTTGACATATGATTGTTCTTTTCTAAACGGAAAAGAAACTTGTCTCATGCATTTGTAATGAATTGTGTCATCAATCTTTTCCTGGTTCTTTGCTTCTCTAACAAGTTTGCTTGAGTTTCCAGGTGCATCAGGATGACTTTATGCTGAATGTAAAACTTCAGCTTTTTGCTCTCATAGCAAAGCAGCCAGCCTTCCACCAGCTTAGATCAGTCGAGCAACTTGGTTATATCACTGTGCTCATGCAGAGGTATGTAGTGTGTCTTTTACTGAACACTGTTCGGCAAGTTGGCTATTCCTCCTTAACAAGTTTTGTTTTCACTTAAAGTGGACTAACATTCTCTTTCTAGGAGCGACTCTGGTGTTCACGGGGTGCAGTTTATCGTTCAGTCAACTGCAAAGGTAAAGATATTTTATCATAGGTACTGTGGACGGAAATAAGATCGGGCATTTATAGATTATGACAAATCTACTGGTTGAGTTTGGCAGGATCCCAAATACATTGACACAAGAGTGGAGTTATTTATGAAGATGTTTGAGAGCAAGCTTTATGAGATGACTAGTGATGAATTCAAGGTGAGCTTAGTAACACTTCTGCTTCTTTTTCTAGCGATGAAAGGAACTTGTAGCTACTAAATTAGTCTCAATATTGTCAGGAAGGTTCAGTAAGTTTTGGGGTTTAATCTTGGGACTTGGCTCTTAAGGATAATCCTTATCCACAAAGTTGACAGCTTCATTTCTTATCAGGCTGTAACAGATTATTATTATGTACTTTTGATAACTCAAATTATTATCACTGGCGGAAGGGAAAATAACCATTGACAGAGCACAAAGATGGTATAACCATACTATGTGGATTTTCATCAGCCCTTCAAAAAAACCATTCAACTGTATATAATATGGAATAGAACTAAAAGGAGCTCTTGCTCTCCAAACTGGAGTACTATGTTGCACTTTCTTCTGGTTTGAGAAGGAAATCTTCAGAACGGAGTTTAAGTCCCTTCAAAGAGTTTTTGTTTGTTCCCTACAAATCAGCCAAATGATGCATCCAGGCGAGACTTTCACGGCTCTTTTTCCATTGGGACCTTTGCAATCTCAAACTAGCCTGTGCTTCCTCTTTACCCAAAACTAGTCTGTGCTCCTCATGGACGATTGAAATAGTCCATGTCTTCTCTATTTGCCGTACAAAAACATCAACTAACTCCTCACATTGTGGGCATAAGTATAGCACTCCTAGCTCACATAATCAGAGGGTGCCACCTAGGGATGGCAATGCGGCGGATGCAGGGTGGGGTGGGTTCAAGGCTATGTGGGGCGGCTTGAAGTGGTTTTTTTTAAAACTAATGTGGTGCAGGGCGGATTGTGGGTATATGTAATTTTATGTGAGTTCAAACTTTATTTTTTAACTTTTTACATGTTATAAGAGTGATAAAACATTATTTATTTAGATAATTTCTTTAAATTTTACATGTTTCCCAATTGACCTCCAAAAAATAAATTCTTAAGTTACTATCCTATTTAATTAATAAAACTTAATGGAAAAATGAATTTGTTTTTATGAATTTTATTTTTTGTATCAAACTTAACTATAAGAAAAAAATATTAAAAAAATTATGTGGGGTGGGTTTCATGCGCGTCGGGTCTATGCGGGGCGGGTGGGGTGGGTTGAAAATGAAAAAAATTGTCATGTAGGGTGGGGCGGGAAGGATTAAAAACTTTGTGGGTTAAGCTCAACCTGCCCCGCCCCCATTGCCATCCCTAGCGCCACCCCTTTAGGAGTCTTTGACTTCCATGTGGCTCCATGTTTTGACTCATCATAATTGCTTACATTATCACAGTTTTGTTTCGTCAAAAGCTTCATTGTTGTTGGTCTCCCCCCC
>NC_028640.1:6139961-6190260 GCF_001406875.1 Solanum pennellii
CCCCCCCCCCCCCCCCCCACACATCCACTCTTTAATAAAGCACTCCGGATTGTATACTTAGCTAGCTACTGTTGCTTATTAATTAATAGGATGTAGGTTTTGTCAAAGTTTTCGTGTCTGCAGTACATGGTGGGTTACTGTTATCCGTCTATACTTTGATAACTTTCCAGTATAGCTTTCTGGTCCCTAACTTTTATCCATTTATGATACAGAATAATGTCAATGCACTTATTGATATGAAGCTTGAGAAACACAAGAACTTACGGGAGGAATCTCGGTTTTACTGGAGGGAGATCTCAGATGGAACCCTCAAGTTTGATAGACGAGACCGTGAGGTATGAAAATTGCTACACTCATGTAAAGAATCACTTCCATTTCATGAGCATTTGTCAGAGTTAATGACTCTACTTCTTTATGTTTTGTTTTTGCACAAAGTGAGACTAAACTGATGTAAAAGGAATAGGTCAAATATATGACATCACCCTATTATTTAGAGTTCTTATGTATGTTTTTACCTTTTTGACCACATAATAATAACAACATACATAGTGTAATCCCACATGTGGGGTTTGGGGAGGGTACGGTGTATACAAACCTTATCCCTACCTTGGGAGGTAGTGAGGTTGTTTGCTATAGACCCTCGGCTGAAGGAAAAGCATATCAAAATGTACTAGTGCAATTGTTATTTCGGTAGAGTCCTTTTTTTTTTTAATTCTAGAAATGTATGCATTTTGAGTCACTTTTGACTGTTGTTAGTGGCTCACGCCGAAAACCTATTATTCATTCCGGTAATTGATGTCATTTACAGTAATTTAAGTATGGATCAGTCTGTGGCTTGTGTCTGGTCAGCAGCCTATCTTACTGTCCTTTTCGTTTCCCGTCTGGTGTTTCATGACTGCTGAAAGAAATTCAAAACATTTCCACAATCATAGGGGGAAAATGTATCTAATCAGTTGTCAATGATATTGATGAAACAGATTGACGCGTTAAAGCAACTGACTCAAAAGGAGCTGACAGATTTCTTCGATGAATATATTAAAGTCGGTGTTCCTCGGAAGAAGGCCTTAAGTGTCAGAGTCTATGGAAGCTCACATTCTTCTCAATTCCAAGCACATAAGAATGAGCAGATGGAACCAAATGCAGTTCAGATAGAAGAAATATTTAGCTTTAGACGATCTCGGCCTCTTTATAGTTCATTCAAAGGAGGCTTTGGTCATGTGAGATTGTAAGAGGTCGCATAGCAGCTCGAGAAGCCCCCCGATGCAGTTGATATGTTGCGTTAGCGAGTCCATTACAGAAGCAGTTGATCTGCAAGATACCTCTCTCGTATTCAGTTGTGTCAATTAGTCAGTTGTACGAGGGCTCGTGGTAGGCATGTGAGTTGAATTGCTCAACTGATTTGATGATGGACTGCTTAGAGATTTGGAAGAAGTGAATGTACACTGTGACATTAATTTCTGTTTTGATTGCTGAATATAATTGATCAGAAGACAGGAAGTGACATGAATTAGACCTGAAAGGAAAGTTATTCATTCATGGTTTTGATGGGATAAATAAACTACAATGTACTTAAGTTTTTTTTTTTTGCTACTTAAAATCTTCTTGATGTTACTAGTGTATTAGGCAAACTTATCAGGTGATTTCTTCCTATCCGTCCAAATTTTTAATGAATAGAATTATCTGATATTTGTGTTGGCGGTAGGTAGTCGGTTTTTGGAGAATTAGTTGGAAGTGTATAAGCTGGTTCGAGCACTAGAGTTAGTTAAAAAAAAATTAGTCATATGTGATGTTAGCTCTATGAGATCATAAAGATTAGTTTTTAACATGTAATTGAGTATTTTCTCTCAAGTACTAATTTTCCCTTTTTCATAATGGTGGTATTTAGATTAGTCTCTGTGTCTTCCATTTAGTAAACGTATGAATAAATTAAAGTTCAATATTTACTATGCATAAATAGTATAACTTTATGTGGATTAAACCACCCCCTTCAGCCCTACCTCGCTCCACCCCTGCCTCTATATTCATACCAACATATGTATCAAGTAAATGTCCAATATTTCATATATAATATAGTTTCATCGACGAACCCCTTTCAACCCTATTTAGCTTCACCTCTGCCTCTACCTTCGTGCAACATATATATATATATATATATATATATATAGTAATTTTTTTTAATTTTATTATATAAATAATATAATTTTTCATCGATAAAATTCTTTCAACCCTATTTAGCTTCACCTACCTATCACTAACATATTACTAAGTAACTCTATCCATTGCTTTTTCTTTTTTCTTTAATTAGTGGATGACTTGCCTAAGAATTGATAATTGAGGGATGACTTTTCACCCTTATGGACCACACACTATAGTAACCTTGTTTGTCCAATTTTGCTACCTATCACATTCTTAAACCAAATGCCAAGTCTTCTATTACTTGATTAAAAAGTCAAGCATTTACAGTTAATAAAGTGAGTTGAAATATCGTAAAATTTTGCACAATTTTTTTTATTTACTTTAGATAAAATTAATTATTGCTCATAAATTATACGAGATTAACAAAAAAAAAAAAAAGATGACTAGGCATAGACTTGGACCCTTGTCAATTTCCCTCCTTGAGGACTTTATTCAACATTTACGGGCTGAATTTGCACACTTTATAACATGCAAGACTAAACAAGACTGTCTCTATCAATATTACGGAAGTTTCTCTATAAGTGCAGGTTTTATTGATGCAAGTTGAGATTTTGAACTTACCCTTTACTTTCATTTGTTGTATTTCGGTGATTCTTGAAATACCCATTTGGGATTTTGGACTTAAATCGTGTTTTTTGAGCTATTGAGATTTGGGGTTGTTAAATTTTGCGAGAAAATGGCTGTGGGCAAAGCAGATGAACCTGTAGAGATCTTTAAGGCTCGTTCTGATAAGAGGGAGTACAGAAGAATAGTTCTTCAGAACTCTCTTGAAGTTCTACTAATCACTGATCCTGAAACAGACAAGGTTAGTTGTTTTTGTGATTTTTTTTTAATTTCAGAAATTTTATGAATTTTATTGAGTTGGGTTGTTTTACAAATGTATTTTTGTATGTTGTTGGATCAGTGTGCTGCTTCTATGGAGGTGTCAGTGGGGTATTACAGTGATCCTAAGGGTCTTGAAGGCCTTGCTCATTTTCTTGGTAAGTAAGCTAGTGCATTGACTCTAGGTCTTGAAGACTAAGCTGCTTTTTTTGTTTTTACTAATGATTGTGGTGTCCGGGCCAGCTTGCGCGTAACCGTATACCTGTTACCTCCCACCAGCTCAACTACTGGTGTTTATCTTGACGTAACTGGTAAAGTTGTTCTCATGTGGCCAAAAGGTCATGAGTTCAAGCGGTGGAAAGTGGAAACAACCTCTTGCAGAAATGCAGGGTAATACTGCGTAGAATAGACCCTTGTGGTCCAGCCCTTCAATGGACCTTGCGTGAGCTTAGTGTACCCGGATCCCCTTTTTTGAAAAAAATTCTACTGTTTCGTTTCTCCAATATTTTCACTATTGTATCTACTGTATTTCCTTTCCTACTGATTTTGATATGCTTTATTTGAGATGAGGTTTTAGAAACAAACTCTCTACCTTCTCTAGACCCCACCTGAGTGACTACAATGGGTATGATGTTTCCTGTAGCTTTGATTCTATGCACCAGTATTCTGCCAACGAGGAAGGTGGTGAATCTTGGAGGGGTGGGAATTTTAACTTCTCTTAATGTGCAGCTGATGTGTTTTTGGTTAATTCCATGATCTTATTTCTTTGGTTTTTTGTGAGTTAATTGCACCCTTTGTAAGTTATTCCATTCTACTGTATGCTACTTTAGTTTCACTTTCTTCCATGAGGCAAAAGTGCACACTGATTCATAATGTTTTAAACTGCAGAACATATGCTGTTTTATGCAAGTGAGAAGTATCCTGTGGAGAATAGTTACTCAAAATACATCACCCAGGTATCTTCTTTTATCCTATTAACAATTATGATTTACTTTTCCCTACTCATGTGAAATAGCTTCCCTTCTTCCCACCGTTTGCAATCTATCTTCTCTTCAGGACTTTTTGAGAGCTGATTATTGTCTGTGTTCTTATTTTTTATGTTGAGATACAACTTTGATCGTTTTTAGGGGTTCTTTTATTGAGCTTCGATGGTGATAAATGGTGGTAGTTTAACTATCTGCATATTCTTCAGTCGTTAACTTGCTAATTCAAGGTGATTTCTCCTCCCCGAAATTTGAGGGGAAGGTTAGAATGTGTTGAGAAGTCATCACCAACTTAATATCCAAGACACGTCGAAGATGAATCTAGAATATGCAGGAGTTGTAAAGAAATGAAGATCTCTAGAATGAGTGTTCTAGAGAGAGAAGTCTAGAAATATTCTGGAAAGGGAAGTTCTAGAAATAAGTAGTTGGGGGAACATTTTAGAATAGAGAAGAAATACCTTTAGTTAGATTCTTGCATCACCACTTCACCACCTAAAACATAGACGTGGTTCATTTGAGATGTGTGTGTGCTCAAGTAAATATTGAGTGCTCAAGCAAGTAAGCAAGCAAGAAGAGAGTGATTGGGAGAAAAATAAGAGAATAAAGAGAGTTGCTAGAGTGTGAGGGCAAGAAAAATTGAGTGTAAGTATTATAAGATCGAAGCGGGTCTTTACCTTGCAATAATAAAATTCAAGTTGTGAATAATGGTGCAAAACAATTATTAACAGAATGTTAATATGAAATATTGTCTCGCATCTGAAGCAAGTATTGTGTGTATTCAATAAACTATTTACAGGAATTTGTGGTGTAACTCACTTCACCTTGCCTTGTCAAAAATTAATAAATTGTGGCGAAAGTCACTGGTCTAATCCATGGCTGCAAAATAAATTGTGGCGAAAGTCACTGGCCTAATGCACTGCTGCAATTTCTTCTCTTATTTTTCATGTAGAAGCTGAGCCACAATAACTGAAGAGATTGGGAATGCATAGACAACTCTGCGGGCTAGGAGGTTATAGATGATTTATGCAAATACACATAATATATTCTTAAGAGACAATATATCCAATCTGACATTCCAACATCAAGCAAGCAACTATATCCTAGTACCAAATCAGTAATGATCGGCCTTATGAATCCTCTACATTATTCCTCTCTGTTCAGATCTACTATATTCCTATACAGTGTTTTGGAAGGCAAGAGGCGACAAAAAGCAATGAGGGCCCATTTCACTGAGGTGAGAAGTGATGTGCTTGTTTTTTGAAGTGAAGCGTCATTTAATACAAAAAGATAAGTATTAATTTTTCATCTATAATTAACCAAAAACTCAATAGCAATAGCATATTAGGCAAAATTGATTAAGTTATTATGCAACTAAATCCGAATAAATGCTAAAAGAAAAAACTGAGCAAAAATGCAGAAGAAGAGGATAAAATCATAAAACAGAGGATGAAAGAAGAAAGAAGTTGACTGATTTTAGTTGCTGGAAAGCAGTGGAGAAAGAAGAAAGGAACAAGTACCTGAACTCTAGCTTTGACTTGCCTCATCTAAACGAAAAACAGAGATTGTTGCTGGACAGAGAAAGAAGGAGAGAGAAGTTGCGCAGGGTAGTCCGACTCTGACCAAAAAAACCTAGCTCTCAAATTGTAATTAAAAGTGAAGCTTCGCCTCGCCTCATATATGCTTTTCTGATCACTTCTTGCCTCTAGGAAAAAGGCACTGATTGTATGCTTCACCTCTCCTCATGCTTAAGCGCTAAGCCGAGCGCTTTCACAATATTGTGCCAACACGATAGTTTTCCTTATTCTAACAAATTATAAGGCATGTAATCTTTGCATGTACATAATATACCATTGCCTCAACCTAAATTCAGAATGCTGAACACTATTTACTTCATTTTCCTAGTAGTAATGACACAACCATATCAATAGCTAGGTAATCAATGAACAAAACACACTTCTTATTGGAGAATCGGCAATTCAAATTTCTACTATAAGAGATCAAATTAGAATCTCTAAGATCTTGGCAATGATCCAATCAAATCAATATTAACTTGTTTCTTGATTATGTTTTATGATAAACTATGTTTTTGCAAATGATGTAGTTTTGATTAATGAGACTTGCAACGGAGTTAACTCTAAGTTAGACGTTTGGAGACAGACCCTTGACTTTAATCGCTTGAGGTTGAGCATGATCAAGATGCAGAAGTTAATAGTCATTTATTCCTTCATTGCAAAGTAGCTACAAGCTTATGGAACATGTTTCTTGGTCGTCTTGGTGTATGCTGGGTAATTCCAAAGTCCACTAAGGACTCTACAGCTGGAAGGAGATAGGAAGAAGGGAGTCTAACTGAAGATTGGTGGGAGTTAATCCCCGCCTGCATCTGGTGATCCCTATGGAAAGAAAGGAATGGAAGATGCTTTGAGGATAAGAGGAACAACATCCAGAAAATTAAAATGAATAGTCTTAGTCTTTTGTATTTTTGGTGTGAACAAGATATGATGGGGGATATAGAACTTTATGCAGACTTTATAGGTAATTTGTAATCTCCCGTAGGGTAGTTTGATATGCTCTGATGACATTGTAAGTGACCTATGCTCATCATTTATTTGATGATGAGCCTTTTTGTGAATACACAGTTACCTTTATCTCAAAAAAAAAAAGATTGAGCTTGATCAAGACTGAATACTTGGTGCAAGTTCAATGATGTGACACATGAGACTGATGTGGAAGCGAGACTTAATTCACAGATCATCCAAAAGAGAGGTAGTTTCAAGCATCTTGGGTCAATTATCGGGGGAAATGGAGAGTTCGACAAGGATGTCACTCACCATATTGGTGCTAGGTAAATGAAATGGAGGCTCACATCTGGAGTCTTGTGCGATAAGAAGGTGTCACATAGACTTAAAGGCAAGTTGTACAGTTTGGTAGTTAGACCACCTATGTTGTATTGGTGCAGAGTTTTGGTCAATCGAGAATTCTCACATTCAGAAGATGAAAGTGGCGGAGATGATGATGTTGCGATGAATGTGTCGATATACCAGGAGAGATGTGTTAGAAATAAGGATATCCGAGACAAGTTGGGGATGACTTGTGGGAAGCGAGGTTGAGATGGTTCGGGTATGTCACTAGGAGATTCATGGATGTCCCCGTGCAGAGGTGTAAGAGGTTGTTTATGGATGGATTCAGGAGAGGGAGAGGTAGAGGTACATCAATGAAGTACTTGGAAGAGGTAATTAGATAGAATATGACATAGTTGCAGCTTACTGAAGACATGACCTTAGATAGAAAAGTGTGGAGGACACAAATTAGGGTAAAAGATTAGTAGGTAGGAGTGCGTCCATGATGGTAGGTAGGAGCGCTTTGTCTTGTTGCCCTTACTAGTAGTCGTAGGACTATTCTTGTAGTTTCTTGTTCTTCAATTTCTATGACTATCTATTCGTGTAGTTTGTTTATAATATTGTTTTGTTGTAGTACTATTCTGGTCCTTTCTCTGTTGTTTTTGTTACTATCTATTGTTAATGGTGTTTTCATTATGTCTTTTCCTAGATTGTTTTTGCCTTGAGGCGGGGGTTTATCGGAAACAACCTCTCTACCTCATCTCCGAGGAAGAGGTTAGGTTTGTTATACCCTCCCCAGGTCACACTGTGTGGGACTACACTGGGTATGGTGTTGTTGATATACTAGGTTACCTATAAAAAATGTATTACTATACTGGGTAAAGATCAAATAGGACATCACCAATGGCCAAAGGGGTACCAGTTGCATCAAATGCATGTTGTATGCAACTGTGTTTTACTTCTCTTTTGCTAATAGATGCACACAGTTTGTTGAGCATGTAAAATTTATTATAATTATGGTGGTAGAAGAAGAAATTATCAAATAATTGTTGGAGTATATTTGCGGCACTACCAACTTGATCCTGAATGTGTTTCATTCGGACTGTAAGTTTCTAGTTATTTCTCCACTATTCAATAAAAGTCAGTTATATGTAATCTTCACTATGATGTCCTAGCTTAATTTGGATTTTAAACCAGTGAGAAGAGGAGGTTATATTTTTTGAGGATAAGAGGAGGTTATATATTGATGAACTGCCTTTGTCCTATTTTACATTTTATATGAAATTCTCTGTTTTAGGTTGTCTTGGAAAAGATTAACAAATTGCTTCTGAAAACTACGTTTTCGTTTCTTTTTTAGCTTCACTCTCCTCGCACTAGTCCTTGTTTATATTTAAATGTTATTTGGCAATTGTAACTCCACGAATGCCTAGCAATGAGGTAAAATAGTTGTTGTGATGTAAAAATTGTTTGGACATTTAAAGAAGATGCACATGGGGTCTAAACATATGAGTTGTCTGTTAGATATGAAGACATCCTTTGTCATAATTCAATAGGCCAAATAAATAGTCGACCTCTAAAGTTTCCACACCACTTACCACCGCCCAAGAGAACCACCATGGCCAATTGGATGTGACTGGTTTCTTTGTATTCATGACAATGGGGGAGGGTGTAGGAAAATGAGTGTAGCTTGGTGTTAAGCTAGTGTTTTTGCTTTCGTTGTCAGCAAAAACAATCAACAACAATTCTTTAAAAAAGAAGAAGAAAGAATAGCTACTAGAGCTTTTACATCTAAATGAATGAAGTTTTGTATGAATTTCCCTTGAGGTAACTGTCTTATAGAGTTTGATTTTCTTCTCATTCTTGATTATTGATTCAGCACGGAGGTTCCACCAATGCCTTTACATCTTCTGAGCGCACCAACTTTTACTTCGATATCAATGCAGATTGTTTTGAAGAAGCATTGGACAGGTATGGAATTAATTCTCCTTATAATCTTTGAAAGAGTATATCTATCAAATGTCTTATGGTGTTTCATTATAAAGATTTGCGCAGTTTTTTGTCAAACCATTGATGTCACCTGATGCCACAACAAGAGAAATAAAAGCTGTTGACTCTGGTTAGGCTTCATAATTTATGCATGTTGATGCCCGTAAATATTAACAACTGCTGATTGCTCTTTCTTGTATTGTGCCCGTGGCAACTTGCTGAGTCATTTCAGAGAACCAAAACAACCTATTATCCGATGGTCACAGAGTGTACCAGGTATTTATATGGACTCAATAGCCAGCTTTAGGCTTCCTTTGGTACTTGTGATGATTCCTTGATGACAAAGATAGATGAAGTAGAAATGTGTGATCCATCTGTTCAAAGATTAAACTATTAGAGAGGGGATATTGTCATTTTCCTTTAGGTCTTCACATGCCCCTTTGTGTAAGAGCATGATTCTATCATTAGGGACAAATTATTCTTCTAGTGGATGGCGGTTTGATTTGAGGGCAGGACCTCTTGCCTACTCAGATACCATATTGAATTGTGTGATCACATGTCTAACAACTTAAGTTATTGGTGAGGGACCTTTTTATTTATTTAGTTTAGGTCTGCAACAATGTATAGGATTACCTGGTCCTTTATCCTCAATAAGGATATGCTGAATATTGTTCTAAGATCTTTTGATTTCTGAACTTGTTCCAATGCTATGACTGTTTCTCTCTCTTATCTTGTGTATCTTGAGATTGTACGTTTGTTACATACCTGTTAGAGCCGCGTTGTTTACACTTCCAAATTTTTGTTTTTATATCTTTTGGAGTAAAGAACACCCTTCATTATTTTGCATTACTTTCTGTGCAGCTTCAGAAACATCTGAGCTCAAAAGATCATCCATACCACAAATTTGGCACAGGTTTGTCATTCTATGTGCAATCTCTTCCATTTGACTCGACTACATGGCTTGCAATCTAATTTTGGCTTACCTTAATCCATGTTTAGCTAACTTGTCTAGTGTCTACTGCTGCACCTTTCTCTGATTTGTCCTTTTCAGAACATCAATGCTGTAAATGCAGTATCTTTGGGTTTCGGATAAGCCCGAGTGTTGGACTAATTTTACTTAATCACTTCTTTTGAATAAATTATTTTATAGACAAAAAGAAGTCTTACGCTTTCAACACTAGTAGGCCCTCTACCTCTTATTCCCCTGCTTTACGATACTATAAGATACAACATTATGAGGATTGTGTGATTTCTTTATTTTCCTACATAACTAAAAGGAACTATACTTTTGGGTTAGGTCGTAGAGTTTACAGATCCATTTTAGTGCGATCTATTGTGAATAAATTTTCTATCTTATTGATATAAAGAAAAGTTCAGTTGAAATATTTCACTCCTTCGTTTCAATTAATTCATCATTTGGCTATCAAAAATAAATATTTCACTACTTCATAGCCTATTTTTCTATCATCGATATTGAAACTACTTGCCTGGCCAATCAAACAAGCATTAAGAACTCCCTATATTCTGTTTCTCTTCTGGAACTGAGAGCACCGCTACATTTCCTTCTTCTTTGCTGCAAACTCTCAGTAACATTGACAATTTTGTCATTATCTGTAGGTCGTATTATCCAGTATCATCTTTTGGGCTTTAGTGGCTTTGCCATAGCTTTCGTGATATTACCTTTCTGTATTGGAGAGATTAGGAGGTTACTCTATCTCTGTTGCACATTGTTTCGTTTGACATTTAGAAACATTTGATTCTTGCACAGGTAATTGGGATACCCTGGAGGTGCAGCCAAAAGCAAGAGGCTTGAATACAAGGCAGGAGCTTCTCAAATTTTATAAAGAAAATTATTCAGCCAACTTAATGCATTTGGTTGTTTATGCAAAAGGTAGTTGGTGATTTCCCTTTTCTTCCCTATAAATTATTACTGTGGAAAAGCATCTATGCTAATTTTCTCTTTTAAAACACTCAGATTGCCTTGATAAAGCTCAGACACTGGTACAGAGCATATTCCAAGAAGTTCCAAATACCAATAGAAGTTACTCTCCTGTTACTGATCAGCCTTGCAAATCAGAACATCTTCAGGTGCTCAAATAGGTGTAGAGGTCATAAATTTGTTACAAAAGTTAAAAAAGTATAAGGGCTATGTTCTAGTGAATCTCTTTTCTCTTGCCCCTTTTGTGTTGGCTGGATTGGAAGGTGTTTTTTTAGTGGTAAAGATTAGCGGCAAGACAAGGAAGGGAGAATGTGTTTATGATATGGGGTCTTATGATTGATAATTTCTACTGTGCTTATGATTTATCAGATAGATTTTGGAATTTGTGAAAAATGAATGGTTTTTCCTATACACGCATTTGATTTTATCTGCACTGTAGTTTCAGAGGAGAGAGCTAAACTTCTGATTGTTTCCTACCACCACTTATCATCCTTCGTGATCTAGCTTAATTGGCTTTGGTAGACAACGCATGAAAGAAACTGTGAGCCCTTTCCTTGTCTCTGTGTACTTGTGATGCAATAAGATGTCACCTAAGTTTAACAAGTCACTCAATTATCATATATTATATACTCGGCACTGAGTTGACATATCAGATATATTCTGTACGTTTTTTAATCGACGTTCCTGCTGGATTATTCCAAGACCTGCTACTCCTTAATCTCATAGAGAAGTCTTATTGATGAAGCGTGAA
This sequence comes from Solanum pennellii, assembly GCF_001406875.1. Classification (NCBI taxonomy): domain Eukaryota; kingdom Viridiplantae; phylum Streptophyta; class Magnoliopsida; order Solanales; family Solanaceae; genus Solanum; species Solanum pennellii. The sequence continues at coordinate 6,151,476 of NC_028640.1, forward strand.
TTATGCCAAATTTTCTAGGAGTGCGTTGAAACTTCCCATTTTCATTTTTCATTTTGGGTAGGGGTGTCAGAAATGCGCTAGTAATCTACGTTCTTCTCTCTTCTATTGCATTCTCTTCATTATTACAAAGACATGGTTGTCCTATGCCTATGATTCTTTACTCTTTGTTACACAGATTCTAGTCAGAGCTGTTCCAATAAAACAAGGTCATAGTTTGAGGCTTGAGTGGCCAATAATTCCAGACTTAACTCATTACAAGGAAGGGCCTTCACTCTATTTGAGCCACTTGATTGGACATGAAGGAGAAGGATCCTTGTTTTATATCTTAAAGAAGTTAGGTGAGTTCTCAACATAATCGTTAGAAATTCTGATTCTATTTCACCAGACATTTGTTATGAGGCACTTATGGAGCCCTTGAGTTCTATTGCAACAATATGCAAAAATAGTGAAAACACACAAGTGTGTTGCTTACAAGCAAATCTTTTGAGTGGTTGAGATATTTTTTCATTAATTCTATCCAAAGTAACCTTGCAAGAGGCTGCGTATAGTATGCAATCAACAATAACTATTGCTCGAAAGAACGAAAATGTTTTTTATCTACCATGATAAGTAGCGTGAGGATTGATGTAATGTTAATTACATCTGATAATCCAACCTCTCTCTCTCTCTCTATTATTCTGGAAGTGAGGCACACGTTGAAGTTAGAATTACTTGTTAGTTGTCAGGACTCGACTCTCCATACTGTTTCTAAAGTACTCAGTGCTGTTTATCTCTGCAAATCATTGCAGGTTGGGCAACAAGCTTATCGGCTGGAGAGTCAGGCGGCGGTCATCACTTCTCCTTTTTTGAAGTTTATATTAGTCTGACTGATGCTGGGCATGGTTAGTTTCCTCATCCCCCCCCCCCCGGCCCAAAACCCCCGCACGCCCTTATGTGGAGAGTAAATTAATGGAAATGTGTTTGTCGTCACCCTCCATTTTTTCTGGACTTTACCTTCTGTCGGGAAGTCTACTACACTGACCATCATGTCTCAATAATATTTCAGAACATTTTGAGGATGTTGTGGCACTGGTCTTCAAATATATTCACCTTCTGCAACAAGCTGGTGCCCGCAAATGGATATTTGATGAGGTTGTTGCACTTAATTTTGTATCAAACACAAAAGTGTTCATTATTGTTTACAGCAGAACAATAAATCTTCAAGGTTAGAGGAAGATTTATTGATGAAACATAGGAAACATACATAGCAAATTAAATTTCCTCAGCGATCTCTGCCTTTTCCTCTAATTCAATCCTCATATGTTCCTCAAAAGTGGCTTCACTTTAAAGTGCATCCAGAAGTAAATATGTTGGGGAGAAAAATCACAGAGTTACTTGTCATGTCACAATTAGCTTTTATTCCCAATTTATAAATCTAAAGAGAGCATGATAACACACAGAAACTACAGAAGGAGAGGATTTACTTTATGTAGTAGGTGTTAGTTCTGTAAGATTCTACTGAATCTGTAAGACCTCTCTTGTTTGAAGTTTATACGGGCATGTTATCTGAAATATATGGAGCTAAGTGGGTGATACCTGGGAATCTGCAGCAAGCTTGATCAGCTAGCCGGGACAGGGACCAAGGAAATTTAGAGACAGGATTGGAGAAAATACCTTAGTGTATTTTGGGCCGTTCAAATAGAAAAAAACTCAGATATTTTGAGGGAAAAGGTGAACCCATATCATATGTAAAGCCTAGATATTGTCAAAATGTGTACTTCTGGTTCTGGTGTAGAGTGAACTCACCTATGTAAGTTTCTCATAGCCAATGTAGAGAATGGATGATGGTTGTCATAGATTGACAATTGTGTAAACATAGTCAAATATTTTTAAATCTGCATAGTATTGATGTGTTGGGACATGTTCTTGTGGGCACACACTCCCTAATTTCTCTTAAAAGGATAATTATTAAGTAATGACATGATATGTGACTAAATAGAGTGCAATGAATATATCATTTATAGTGTGGGAATGAAGCGTATATTATTGCTGTTTTTTGTGTTGTAGGATACTGGGATGAATATTGTAATAGATTGCATTCTGGAAATTATGGACTCCTGTCACATCTAAAAAAAAATTTAAATTCAGACTTTTGTGCATCCTCAGTACCTCCTTGGTGCTGTTTTGTGTATAGTAAAATTATCTAATGTTCATGTAAAACTTAATATATGAAGAATGTGTATGGTTTAAGTAGAACATGTACCAAGTGAGTACCCACAACTTATGCACTAAATGGCTTCTTGAAGACATGGTTTATGGGGGCTGTGAGTTGTCTGAACTTTCCCCAATATCAGTGCTCAATACTACTCCCAATATATATATATATATATATATATATATATATATATATATACATACACACTCTGAACTGTCTTTGTAAACTCATTTTTCATTTAGAAAACAAGGTTTCTCTTTACTCAATGAAAAATACATTCTGGGTTGACTTTTCTCAGAAAGTCTACTCCTTTTCTTCATGTAAAAATGAACATTTGGGAAATACATAGTTCCCTTACTCTTTCTCAAACTATTCTTTACTTCCTCAAAACTCAGTTTAAACAATAATATTTTGTTTAAAAGATTTTCTATAAGAATTCAATAGAAACTCAAGAATAGGGTTCATGCTGAAAAATAGACATGAACAATCTGGTCAATAATCACAATACACAATGTACAACAATTCAATGATTAAAATTAGGAATTCAATAATCCATAACTCAAGAACTTAGAACTCAATATCAACTCATCTGAATACTGAAATCTAGAATAGAATCCTTAGTTTTCGTTTACTAATTTGAATGTAGATGTAGGACGTGAGGAAGAACTAGTCCAACACTGTGATAGTCTTGCATACCGAAAGTCTTTGGCAAAATAGATGAAATTTGAAGAACGCTTGAAACCCTAGTTTTCTCCTCTTGAATCCTTGCTCTTAGTTTTTGAAGTGTTAAAGAACGTAAAAAAAAGTTTTAACACTGTTTAGACCCTTAATTAGGTGAAAAAGGGTCGTGTTTAGGCTTAGAAGGGGTGGGAAACCCCTCTTTAAAAGCTGACAAAAACTGTCCACGGGACTATCTATGGTTTGTGGTTTGATCTAGATCCCATCCTTGGAATTGATATTGAATTTTTAAGGCTCAAAAGTCCATTTATAAGTCCAAACGACAGCTAGTAGTAATTCTTACGGCCCGTCGGTTGGATCCGTAGGATTTGGGTCCCAAAAGTTGACTCCCAACACTCTACCGACAGACTTGATAGGACGGATCGTTGTTCAACCTATAGCCCGTTGGTTGGAGCCTTAGTTTGCAGACTGAGAAATCTCTGATATGACAGTCTTTGGTAAAACGATCATCACTTTTTACTCCAAACATGAAACGGGGCAAACTTGATGACGTTGGAAATAAGACTCAAAGACCTTTAATTTGGTAGGTCATAGGCCACCTAATTCATTATGTACGTGGGAGATATGATCGTTTGAAGATGACCTAAATAAATCTTATGTCAACTTATTCGGCAATGAAGCTTTAAGGGGTTCTTGTGACCTAAGTCATATTCAAAAATCATTCCTACACTAAAGAATTGACCTTAACACAGTAAAATTAAGAATCACTTAGTACGACCTTATACTCAAATGAAGAATGCTTCAAGTTTTGACTTATAAATGTTCGAGGTGTTACAGAAACTTGACCAACTGGAAAAGTCAATACTTATCCGGGGGAAAGACTTGCTATGATCAAAAGTGTGCTGAATGCCTTACCAACATACATGATGTCTGTTTTCCTGGCACCACCTGGTGTAATCAATAGAATAGAGGTAGTCAGAAGAACCTTCTTTTGGCAAGGAATAAAGATAAGAGGAAGTATCATCTTGTCAAATGGGAAGAAATGAACATAAGCAAGAAGATTGGGGGAGTGGGCATCAGAAACATGAAGTTTCTAAACCAAAGCCTTTTGATGAAGTGGTTATGGAAATTTGCATCTGCTAAGAACTCATTGCAGAAGGAAGTGATTGCTGCAAAATATGGAATGAGGGATCAGTGGATGACAACAGAGGTAGCCTCTCCACATGGGTCTAGTGTATGGAGATCTATCAGTGATCTATGGGATCTGGTGCTAGAAAGATCATACTGTAAGGTGGGAATTGGCAGAAAGGTGGCTTTTTGGATGGACAAATGGTGTGGACAATTTTCACTTAGCCAAAGGTTTCATGACCTCTACAACCATATGTCAAATGCAACAAGCAACTGTAGCAGAATTATGGAATGATTAAGGGTGGAATTTGCACTTCAAGAGAAACTTAATGATTGGGAGATGTGTGGAGTAGCAGAGTTTTTTTTCACCCTAGCACAATTTAGTAACCTGTCTAAGGAAGAGGATTCACTGGTATGGAATGTGGGGAGCGAAGGGTGTTTTACTGTTAACTCAGCATATGAAGATCTCAACACAGTTAGCATTGAGGAAGTAGAATGGCCTTGGAAGATGATATGGAAAACTAAGATAGCCTATAAAGTAGACTATTTTACTTGGTTGTTAGCTAAGGAGGCAGTTTTGACATATGAGAACTTGAACAAGAGAGGTTTTCACCTGTGTTCCAGCCAGGTGCTTTTTGTGTGAAGAGCAAGGAGAGACAGCCGACAATCTCTTCTTACACTGCAAGTGGACAAACCAGCTGTGGCAAATGTTCACCAATATGAGAGAGATCAAATGGGTGAAACCAGGAAGCATCAAAGTGGTTTTGAAGTGCTGGAATAGGATTTGAAATGCAGGAAGAAAGGAGGAGAGATGGAATATAATCCCATCATTTATATGGTGGACAGTATGGCTAGAGAAGAACCAGAGATGTTTTGAAGGAAAGAGGAGCAACAATACCAAGATTTCAGCTTAATTATTTAGCTCTGTATTATTTTTGGTGTAAAGAAGTAGTCTTAGATTGCTCAGAAGTAATCAACACAACTATAGAATGGCTGTAACTTGGTAGTTAAATACAACACTTTTGGAGGGAAACTACACTTTTGAGGAAGTATACCTGTGGATAAATATAGACTAACGGTTACTTTTCTTTAAAAAAAAAAAAGAACTAAAGATAAGCAAAAAAAATCTGCTGAAAATGACAAACTCCTAAAGTCTAGAAAGTACAATGTAATCAAAATTCAAATAGAAATCAACTCCTACATATTAGATCTAACTAGTTGATTGGGTGTAACTAGTTCCTTAGTTTCTTGTGTATTGATTTCTATTATTGTTTGTTGTTCCTTGAACTTCGACTATCATATTATTTTGTTGTAGTTACTGTCTTGTTACTAGATTTTGTTTTTGTTACTATCTGTTATTCTTGTACTGCTATTATTTATTTTTCTGGACTGCTTTGGACTATTTTCGTGTGTGTGTGTGGGGGGGCTATCGGAAACAACCCCTCTACCTGGTAGAGGTAAGGTCTGCATACACTCTACCGTCCCCGGCCCCACATTGTGGAATCATTCTAGGTATGATGTTGTATAGATTCCAAGTGATTGTAGGTATTTCGAGATAATTTTCTTCCATGTGATTTTAGGTTCACCTTTATCTCCTTTCAACATCTTCAATTACCATGGTTTCACATCTTCAAACTGTTGCATTTAGGAGTCAGCATAGGACATGACCTAACTGTCTCAAAATTCAAATCGAGAGATCAATTAATCTAGTTGCATAAAAGCTCTAACGGATATGAAACTTTTAGATGATTTTGTGTGTGTATGTGAAAAAATAGGTACATATGTGTGGAGATACAAATATTTGCTAGCCAACTAGTTTGCACCTATATTTTGACTCCATTAGATGATTGGTTTGCATTGAATTTAAAGAGAAGCATAACTGGTCAATTGTGGGCACACAGCGAAGCATTGATATAATAAGACTGCTTTTGTTCTTGATCAAAAAGAAAAAGAAAAAACTGCATTGTTTTATAGATAATTTGCCATATAGTATTGCAATGAAATGGTTCATAATAGAGTGGAAGGCATTCAAAGGATTTATATAGCTGTCCCTACTAGTTAGGGATTGAGATATGGTTCAATGATTGAATAGGAAGTTTTCAACTTCTTGTATTTATTTATTTACATTTTTTGTTTGATGAATTGGCTTAATAGTTAGATGTACAAATGTTCGTTCTTTAGTCAAAGTTTCTAGCTCACATATATTCTAAACATGCAGCTTTCTGCTATATCTGAAACTAATTTCCATTATCAAGACAAGAGTTCTCCCATCGGTTATGTGGTATATGTTGCGTCGAACATGCAGGTACATTCACAATTGTGTTCCTGCATTTGGTGTCAATTCATTTTTATGGATGTTTTTGATGTACTCATTGATTCTTTTTATCTTGTTTTTTTCTTCATGCAACTGATATTTTATGAAAAATCAGAATGCTAGAACCAAAAATATCTCTAGAAGTATAGATTTTTTACAATTCCATCACATATCCAACTCCTAAAATGGTAGATGTTCAATGGCGAACAATCGAGTGATGGGCATACTTCCATTGCTATACATAGGAAGTAACAAGTGATGTCAAATATTCTTCTTGTTCTCAAATCTTTTGCAATTTTTCCATATTAAAACGCAAGTGCGCTGGAGCTTAAGAAACTCAAAATGCAGACTAAGGGAATTGTTTTCTTGCCCTCCTCAATATGACATTATCAAAAGGCTTGACAGTGAAATTTCCTTGCTGATTGCATTGCCACATGAATATAGCTAGCAGCGTAAACTTTGTGCTGATGAACATTGTGTTACCATTAAAACTTGTTACTAATTCCCGATATATAATGCTGATTTAAATGAAATCCCACTTTGGATGTGCACGGGCATTCAAAGGGATTTACTAAGGTTTTGGGTGACTCCTCCATAAGGTGTTTTTTTGGATCATCAGTTACCTGTTCATGTTATTTGAGTCAACTTCTGGAATGCCTGTTGTGACACTCATACTAAAATGTGTATCTGAATCTTAAATTTGGTTCACCGTTGCATGAGACTGTTGAGCTATATAAAGTCCACCTATGATATACAATGCTTATAAAAGCTTGGGTCACCCCACTCACTGCTTTAAGGCTTTGAGTTGAATATTTAGATTCTTTCACATATCATCTAGCAGAATAAGATTCTCCTTCAACTCAGCCATCTCCTTCTCTTGTACTCCTTTGTCCTTATGATCGCCAATCCCAAAAGTTTCTGTTGACTCTGGGCCGCTTCCATTTTACCACCTCCCTAATTATTCTTTTTTCCCTCATGGTAGAAATGACAGATGTCAACGGTTCAAATCCCATTCTCTACATACAAGTATGTTATCTATCGGAAATAATTAGGTAGCCCACAGAGGTAGGGGTAAGGTCTGCATACATCCTGCCTTCCCCAGGCTCCACTTGTGTGATTATACTGGGTATGTTGTTGTTGTTGGTGGTGGTGGTGGTGATGGAGATGACGAAGAGCTTCTGGAAAGTGGTTGGCATTGCTATTTCCCTACCAGTGCTATCTCAAAATGTACTCCTCTACCCCCTCTACCTTAGATTTTATGTGCTATCAGAATTTCTCCATCCTCCAATGATTTTCTTCCATAAAGCAGCTTCATATGAAGTTAATATGCCAGTATATCTAGAGGTATTTAACTCCCAATTCCTCCATCCCCATATCGAAAGTAACCTTCTCTAATTATGACAATGTGAATAAATCTCTTCCTTCCCATTCCACAGAAAATTCAAGAATTCAAAACTGCTAATGAAAATGAGGTCAGATAAATAGTATAGTAAGCAAAATCATATGAAAAGAAGGGGGGTGAGAGTTTCTTGTTTATTATTATTGTTGGCTTAGTGAAGAAAGGCATAAGTTAGGTTATTAAATTAGAGAGTACACTCGATTAAGGTTATCTTTCGTTCTTCTGACAGAGTGTCCTAGTGAACCTTATCGACAACAAGGGTTTCATTGTTTAATCTTCATGAGCGGACCCCGTTTGCCAGAAGATCAATGGCTTTGCCTGCTACCACCCTTGTCATGTCCTCCACTTCCGGAATCTATTCCAGAGGAAAGAGCTCACCCTTGCAAACATTAATTGTCAAACCAGAATTTGCCTGAAACCATAATAACGATCGAAGTAAACATATTGTTAATGGAACCTTCTTCAAAATAATCTAAAGGGTAAGCTAGTGAGTATCCTTTTTTAGGTTTTTCTGCTGTGGAAAATATAGGAAACAATATTATTGAATTGTTGCTGTGTCTACATTATTACAGTGACACCCTATTTATAGACCCTAAAATACAATCCTTTACCAAGTAGGATACTATTAAGTATTCCTGTTCCTATTCTAATAGGATAGTATAAACCTATTCCTATTCTAATAGGATTGTATAAACCTATTCCTATTTCCATAGGATTGTATAAACTTATTCCTATTCTAACTCTCCCCCTCAAGCTAGTGCATACAATTCATGTACCTAGCTTGTTACAAATGTAATTAACACGAGGACCAATGAGGGGTCTGGTGAGATATCTGCAAGTTAACCAATCGACTTCACAAAATTGACAATCAAATCTCAATGTGTTTGTCTTCTCATTAAATACTGGATTTGATGCATAATGTCGACAAACACATAGATAAATTCTAGTGTTGAACTTTCCAAACTAAACCTGCAAAGATTGGTTCAGACCATAGAGTGACTCACATAATCGACATACAAGGCTACTAAACTCCCCCTGAACAACGAGGTGCTCAAAACCTAGTATAAAGTATATGGATCATGTTGGAATCAATAGACGAGTCGATATTAAACAAGTCACCGAGAAACTGGTTGAAACATGCTCATATGTCGAGGTATTAGATTTGATGGATAAAAGTGGTCACAATCTAAGAAATAAAATTATATAGGCAGGGTCGGAATGATGTCACGACCCAACTAGAGAATGAAAATTATATAGGATAGTTCGAATTTATGGAACGACCCTATTGAAAAAGAGAAATAATATGGGTAGGGTTGGAATGATAACATAAACCTACACAAATCAAATTTGAGGAGTCACCGGAAAGACGAATGGAACTATGCAAATCAAATCTGAGTCACTGAAAAGACACATGATGCTATGACACTCAGATATGAGAAAATAGTTTGGAAAAATACACGGCACTACACAAATTTAATATCGAAAGTAATTCAAAGAGATGTACGGTGCTATGCAAATCAGATATGCAAAAAAAAGGGTAGTCACTGGAAGGATGGCTCGATGCTACACAAATTATATATGAAAAAGTATTCACTAGAATGATGGCACAATGCTACACAAATTTAATATGAAAAAGTAGTCACTGGATGATGGCACGATGCTACAAAAATTGAATATGAAAAAGTAGTCACCCAAATGATGGCACGGTGCTACATAAATTAGATATAAGAAAGTAGTCACCCGAATGATACACGGTGAGACAACTTTTGCTAACATAATCTTAGCAAGAGGGGAGGCATATATGGATATAGCCGCTCGCCGGCAGCGGAAGCTCTTTGATTGTTTACCAAGATCGTAAGGCCTGTCTCACCCGATGTTGGGGCCCCCCAAATCAAAATTGTCCACGCAGCAGATGCTAACACTGGGCATGAGGTGGGGTGTTAAAGAATGTCAAATAGTCTCACATCAGTGGTTAATGAGATGGGTGGAATCCTTATAAGGCTTGGGCAATCCTCCTCCCTTTGATCTAGCTTTTGGGGTGTGAGTTAGGCGAGACCTAATTCAACATCTGGAATAGAGGAGATTTCCATTGGACTAGTTAAAAGACTTAGATAGCACCGGGTTTACATAAGAAAAAGTTCATTGTACAGAAAAGAAATTAGATTAGTCATTGCACTAGAGCGTCCAGGAACCTCCTGCTTTGGGGCCATCTCCTTTTTTACCAGTCGAGCTGCCCTGTCAACCCTTTGTGGCGCTTGCTTCTTAGCTAAAACTCACACAGCGCAAACATCATAAATGAGAACTAAACATAGTATGACTGCCTAGCGCACGGGGAAAGAATTAGCTATTTCACCCAAGAGAGAAATTGTTGAGTGAGTGATCCGGCCTCTAGCCCTTCATTGATGGATATGTCACATGTCTTCAAAAAACCCCGACCTCAGTAGAAAACGAATGGCAAAGCTCTCATTTACACTAGCATAGAGTTAGCCGATGCTTATTTCCTAGATACCATCATTGCTTCTTCTCTGGAGAAAGAAGTTCACAACTCATGGGCCTTCTACCTCCGATTGAATAGCAAGTCAATCATAATCCATATTTCGTATTTGAATAGGTACTACCAATCCATTTTAACTGAATTTTTCATCAACGTCAAAGCAAAGAACTATGTTTCTTTCCTTCGAAGCTCCAGGATGAAGATACAATTTTTACGAAAAATTGTTTTAAAAAATTAAGTCATGTTTGCAAAACCCCTTTGATTGGCAAGTTGATTCTTGTCTTGATCAGAACAGCTTTCAGTCTAAGGCATCTGTCTTCACAGATTATCTCAATCTTTCTCTTATTCTCATAGTATAGATAGTTGAGATAACTTGATATGATTGTGGTTAGGTATACACTCTATAAATTCATTTTATACACCAGTTTCCCATTCTAATAATGATTTTTTTATGGACTTACCAAAAGAATATGAACTGCGTATATTTGAATCATTTTTTCCAGCTTTACCCGCCAATAGATTGGTTGGTTGGGTCATCTTTACCTTCAAAGTTCAGTCCAGACATTATTGAAGCAGTTCTAAATGATCTCACACCACAAAATGTCAGGTGAGTTGGCCTCCACATAGACAATTATATATTTTTGAACTATTGTTTATGCAAATGGGTACTTGCATTACTCAGCTTCTCGCTGATTTCAAAATCCAATCCTTACAATGTCTTTTGACCATGTTATTCTTTTTCTAATCAAGCTTTTTACTATGTCCATTGGATGACATTGGAAGTCCAATGACTCTAGTCCTGATAGTGGTGGGTTCAATATTAACTATTGCTGCATAGAAGTCAGGTTCTCATGACTTCTATGAAGACAATTGTTTTGTGTCATGGACTTGGCTTTGGTTCGATTCATGACTTTGACATGACAAGAACCCGGTACAGTTGAGGAATTCATTTTGGACAGGATCATAGTTTGTTGGGTTCTCCTTCAGGGAACATAGAGAAAGTGAAGAAACAGAATGACTGTGAATGACAAGCAAAAAGGTCTGCTTATGCAATTGTGTTTCCTCCTTATTCTTTCGGTAGAGCGGAGCAGGATGGAAAATGTTGATTGGGAGAAGAGGAAGGGACTGATGGTGTCTGTTGTCAGTGGCTCAGACTCTTGTAGGCATTTGTGTGTTCTCTTACTGCTGTTGGGCTCATTTAACACGAAAAAAGGCTCATATAACACCAAAGGTCAATTATACAATCATTGGGACTTTAATACTTATGAACCACTTTTCTTGATGAAAAGTGAGATCGTTTTACGCTGCCAAACTATTACATCATTAAACATCATAAAATCATGGCAAAATATTTCCTAGTCATTCCTCTGAATCCATGGCAGCTATCTGGATAATACGGATAAACATAAATATAGAAATTGTGTTAGAATTTCTGGCATCAGATAGTGTGTTCAACATGTATCCTTTGCATAAATAGTACTGAATTATGAGGTGTCATATATCATTACACTGTAGCTAAATCTTTCAGGAGTTCCTCTCACAAAAAAGTATTTCCAACAGAATCTTTTGGGTTTCAACAAATTTTGACGGTAATACAGACTCAATGGAGCCTTGGTATGAAACTGCATATTCATTGGAGAAAATAACAAGCTCCGTGATTGAGGTACGCAGTCAGTTATCTGTAAATACTGATGCTTTTTATTTGGGGAAGATTTGGCATTGAAATATTGCTTAAGTCCAATATTGACTGGTACGATGACACTTCTTTGAATGTGATAGCAATGGATGGAGAAGGCTCCTGATGGAAATTTGCATCTACCTGTTCCTAATATGTTTATTCCTACCGATTTGTCCATTAAAACTGTCTCAAACAAGGTATTACTAACAATGAAACCTCATTTTCACGTGCTTCACTTTATAAAATTCCTGAAATGTTTTTCCCTTCAATACAGATGAATTTTCCGGTGTTGTTAAGGAAATCCTCTTACTCAAGGTTATGGTACAAGCCGGATACATTATTCTCCATGCCAAAGGGCTACTGTATAATAGATTTCATCTGTCCCCAATCTAGAAGTTCACCTGAATCAGCTGTTCTTACCTGCATTTTCGTATGGTTGCTGAAGGACTATCTAAATGAATATGGCAAGTAACGAAGACTAAGATATCATGTTCCTTTATATGTTAACCTTTGTGAAAATGTGCAAGGACCTAACAATCAAAAAAAATTCCAAGGACCTTTTGACCGTTGAAATACTGATCAATTAGTTACTGAAAAATTCACTTAACTCAACTAATCAACTTTCCATCTTTCAGCCTACGATGCTGAGATTGCTGGTCTCGGTTATTGGATAAGTGGTCACTGTAGTGGTTTCGAGGTATTTATCTTGCACATGCATCATCATCATGAATGGAATTCTCTAAGCAATAATACAATTTATCAAAGTTAATCTTCACAAAACTCTCTCCTAACTTTCGTGTTTTCAGTTTAAAGAAAAACATAATAATTTGGTTGGAATGTCGTGAAGGTTTTGTTTCTTGGTTGCACTTTGGGGAAGCATTATGCTCATTCCGCTTAAGATTATTGTCATTTTTTCCTATCCCATGTGCAATCACTTTTTAGATATTGTACCCTCCCACTTTGATTTTCTTCCCTTTCAGGTTACTGTATCTGGATATAATCATAAAATGAGGATCTTACTAGAAAAAGTTATTGATAGGATTACCAATTTCAAAGTTGAGCCTGACAGATTCTTTGTTATCAAGGTAAGGGTCTATTGTCATCCCTTACAGTTTCTTTTAAGTCTTACCGTTCAAGCGGATACACTGATTGAAGACCAGATTGTTTGATGGTAATTGCTGCATCTAATTGTATCTGAAATGAATTGCTCCTGTCAGGGATTCACGAGTGTGCTAAATCTCGGCCTGCTTTAAATAGTGGGCCACATTTTTACATAAGATTGCAAGGATCTAGGCCTGCTTAAGATATGTACAACATTTTCACTTTTGATTTGAGGAACTTGAACTCTGTTTAGACATTTTATATTCATATCATGGGGTTAGGTATATTTTCTCTGTTTTCTTTACTTGATATGGACATTCAGCTTGTATTGTCAACAGTTACATCAAAGAGTGCATTCTTGGCTTGCTTCGCACAAATATGTCTCAGACTATACTGTTTCCATTTTTGGCTGGTTTGCCAAAAATTGTTTCCTGTTTAATTAGTTTGTTGTGTGTTTGTATATAAAAGAAAAACCAACATGGAGCAATATTTACTCTAATTCTGATCTTTGTAACTGCAACTGAATGATTCAGCCACTACATTTCCCAGCTAGCATTGCTTACAATAATTTTAGTATATTGTCATGACAAAAGACTTGCATTACTTGATTTGTGTTACCCCTCCAAAAAAGGGACTTCTACTGTTTGAAAAACTCTCGTATTGATATGGTCTTAAACTTATGACTATTACAACATTTGTGGTCTCTTCAGTATTATATTAAACTCTACATTTAGGTATTCAGAAACAAAAAAGCTAAATGAAATGCATGATAGCTTCTTTATGATTTTGGGCAAAGCATACCTTTTGGGTTAGATATAGCATATAGTGCCTAATCTTTTCATAGTGCCTAATCTGCTTAACTTGACATGATTTAGTAAATAATAATGTAGTAATCCTTAAATGGTAAAAGACGTAGGTTGAGAAAGAAGGATAACATGAGGCAGTAATAACACTAAGGAGGCGGATTTTAGTTACCCCATATACCTTATTGTAAGTCCAGGAATATTAAACATAGAGTAAATTAGATGAGGAAAATGGAACAATTGTGATTGCAGTTTGCTAACATTTCCAATCCAAAGCCGTGGACTGATATTCCTTCTCACGGACTCCTTTTTATCTTATGAAGGAGTTATTCTCAAAGCAATATCAAAACATCAAGTTTCAACAGCCATACGAGCAAGCTTTGTACTACTGCTCATTAATACTTAGGGAACACTCATGGTCATGGAATGATGAATGTGAAGCTCTTACTAATCTTGAAATTGATGACCTTGTTAAATTTTATCCTCTGCTTCTATCAAGGACATTTCTGGAGTGTTATGTAGCAGGTTTTTTTTTCTTCCCTACTAGACTTCTCTAGGATTTTTGTCAGCTGTGTATCATATTCACCCTTTTGATTATCCCTCTTCAGGAAACATCGACTCAAAGGAAGCGGTTTCAATGATCCAGCACGTTGAAGATGCCTTGTACAAGGGTTCCCAGCCTCTATCTCGGGCCCTTTTTGCGTCTGAGCATTCGTCAAGTAGAATTATAAATCTTGAAGAGAGCAAGAATTATTTCTATGCTGCAGAGGGCCTAAATACATCTGATGAAAATTCTGCTCTTGTCCACTACATTCAGGTACATGTGAAGTTACAACTTTTGTTCTTTTTTTTCAATGTCTTTTTTTTAGTAGTATCATATATATGACTGGATGCCCCATGGGAAAAGTCATATTCTTCTGCAAAGGCTTATTTTTGTACCTCCTTACAACAACATACCCAGTGTAATCACACAAGTGCAGTTTGGGGAGGTTTGGGTGTATGCAGACCTTATGTCTAATTGTCTACCTTTACCCATTATACCCCTTATATATGGGGTTTCCCTTTTGTTTAGCAATAAACTCCTACTTGTATGGAACAAGTATTGTTAGAACAGTTAAAGAGAAAAAGCAAGAATCGAATGATCAAAACTTGTAGAAGCTTTTAAAGAATTCAAAACCTGAAATGTCTATAATGCATTATCTTTTTCGAAATTTGGCCATTCTACTGACTTGTGGCTAGACAAATAATTTGTATGTATTTAAGCTCTCAAAAGTTCACAATGAGCAGAATGCGAAATCTTTCTATTGTACAACTTTATCCTGCTGGATATCTCATCTTTATAAGTTGGCTGGCTCTGTATGAGTCCTAAGTTGCACAGACTCTTCACTTTCGATGCCGCACCCGTGCCGAATTCTCCAAAAATACACTACTTTTGGAGAATCCGACAAGCACCCGTTGACATTTTGGAAGAGTCCGAGCAACATAGTATGAGTCTGGCCGTCTTTCTTAAGTTGGCTGTTTGGAAGGATCTGATACCAAAGCAAACTAAAATATGCAGGTGCATTCAGATGAATACATCAAGAATGTAAAACTGCAGCTATTTGCTCTGATAGCCAAACAACCAGCTTTCGACCAGCTTAGATCTGTTGAGCAGCTTGGTTACATCACATCACTTTCACGGACGTATGCCAACACTTCTCATTTTAATACTCTGTGAACGTCTCAACTCTTGTGACATGTGGCACATCTATTAAATTTTATTTCACTGCTGAAACCAATGTAATGTTAAACTGTAGGAGTGATGCTGGTGTTCGTGGACTGCAGCTTATAGTTCAATCATCAGTCAAGGTAAACACATCATATCTTCTGTATGTAAGCCAGCGAAGAAATATTATAAAAATCCTTTTACTTCAGTTTGAGAGACTAATGGTTAGCCACAATACAGGATCCTAGATATATCGAGTCGCGATTCCAGGCATTTCTTAAGACGTTGGAAACTCAGCTTCATGACATGTCAGATGATGAGTTTAAGGTCAATTATTGAACCTCCTTTTGAGATATTCATTCAGAATAGGTACCATTTTCAGGGTTTGAATCTCTCCAGAAGTTAAAAAAAGAATTGGATAATTTCTTCTCATCTGCTTGAGCCTTGGTAGGCAGAGTCCAGTATTAGTCTAGTTGCAGACAAGTTGAATTGGACACTGCAATTATAAAAAGAACTATACCAGAAGAACAACAATAACACAATGGCATCATTGTGACAACTCTCAGGAAAGTAATATTACCAGAAGTATCTACACGGAAATATCTTAAGATGAAGATCATAAATACCCAGAATAATGGTAAAAAGTTTGAGAGGGTAGGCAAAGTCAATATGAAAAATATTTGCTATCATGAGGAACGCGGTTTGTACAAGGCAGCATAAATTGTGACACTTCAATCAGTAAAAATTAGAGGTGTGCTTAGTTTGAATACTGTTTGATATTGTCATTACATCTTCATCAGATGCGCTCAGTAACCCTGCAAGAGAAATTTATTTGACCGACTGTTCTTGTACTTAACAATCATTTGCTGCTTTTGCTGAGGATAGAATGTGATGTATCTGCTATCCTGATCTTCTGGTACTCAGAAAATTGATAAGTCCATGTGGCTTCATATGTTAGCTTCTTTCAATGCCTTTCTTCTATTAGCATGGCAGGTCACAGACCGATTTCTTGGTCATCAAAAAAAAAAAAGAAAATAACAATAATAACAATAAACCCAGTCAGTAACAAACCAATAAAGTCAAAATCAAATGATGGTGCTGAATAAAATGTTAGGTTGATGTGAACCTTATTTATTATTTCCACTGGTCTGCAATCTTATATATTTTGCCTCATCCACTAAGATTTTGATTTTATCATATACAATGCAGAAAAAAGTCAATGCTCTTATTGATATTAAGCTTGAGAAGTTTAAAAACTTACCGGAGGAAACCAATTTTTTCTGGTGGGAAATTTCTAGTGGCACCCTCAAATTTGATAGAATTGAAAATGAGGTATGGTTTTCTTTTATTCATATGCCATTTTTTATTTCCATGAATTGAATTGACAGGTTAAGGGAGATTATTGTATGTCTTTCCTTCTCCCTTTCAGGGAGCGGAGGATAATTGGCATGGGTGGTGGCTGTTTGGCACCTTTGGGTCAAACTAAAGGGATATAAAGAAAGAACTCTTCCAAGTCTTTCTTACGAGATGTTGACTCCTTGAGGAATATAATTCTTGATTTCGAAGGTGCTGGTGGATAGTCAAAGTGCACGAAAGTAGGCACGAATGCCTCTATTGTAGAAAAATATTCTTGCTTTCTGAAATGCTGAATAAACCAGTAAAAGGTACTATGGCTCACTGTTCCCTGAAAGTTAATGATCTTCCTTTTTTTAGTTTCTGGGAGTTCATAAGGTACTATTTGGCAGGCTTTATTTAAGTGGAGGGTCTATAGGAAACAAACTCTCTATCTCTACGAGGTAGGGGTAAAGTCTGTGTACACTCTATCCTCCCTAGACCACAGTAGTGAGATTCCACTGGGTACTGGGTATGTTGTTGAGAGTTCACAAGGTAGAATGATTGCCTCATGGACGTACTTTCTCTCTGAAACAAGCATTTACACTTTGACTTGTATTCATGAATCAGGTTGCAGCACTGAAGCAGATAACTAAAATGGACCTGATCGATTTCTTTAATGAATATGTGAACGTTGGCGCTCCTAAACGGAAGTCATTAAGCTTACAAGTCTTTGGAAGCTCACATTTTTCTGAATTCAAGTCGGAGAAAGTCGATCCAGCTGAACCAAACGTCGTCCAGATTGAAGATATATTCTGTTTCAGGAGATCTCGCCCTCTTCACCATTCATTGAAGGGAGACTTGGTCCATTTGAAAGCTCATGATATTGATCATCAATGAAGTTTACAGTACAGGAAAATACAAACCCAAGAGATGGAGATATTTAGTTGAACACTGTATTCTGAAGTAACTTGTTCACTATAGACATAGCTGTTACTCATTGTACAGTGCAAATATAAACTGTTAAAAAGGAAATGAAACAAACTGTTTTGCTTCAGAGACCGGGGTTCAAATCCCCGACAAAGTAAAAACACTAGGTAATTTTTTCCGTTGTTAAAAAGGAAATGAAATGAACCCTTCTTATTATAGCAGACTGGAGATATTTGGACTATTAGAGTATCATTCTGTCTTTGCTTTTTTCAAATTCATGTATGTGTCAATCCAGGAACATCGATGAGTTTCTACATCGTTTTGGGGATGGGAAATTGGTTTCTTTAGATCGTCTTGGACAATCGTTGTTCATTAAACTAGCTTTCAGAATTACGTCTGACTCAAGGTCTATTTTTTAAACATGATATCAAAATCAGGTTCATTTCAATTTTAATTAACTTGTGCTCCGAATATTTCTTTAGTCCAACCAAAATCAATTATCTAAGGTGTTCCTTAAAAAAATAACACAAAATATAAGATGAGTATTGATGACATAAAAATATTCAATAAAAATAAAATGAAATTATCATATAAAATAAATAATGTAAAGTCATAATGAAAATAATCATAATTTAAAAGTACTAAATTATGCTAAAATAAATTTCATTAGTATTTGTTACATTACTAAATATTTACGAAAAATTTAAACTAGATTATGTATTTTATTTATCTAAACAAATGTAAAACTAAAGAACAAATATTCAATATTATTGTCATTTCTAGTATTTAATTGATTTTCTTTTGCATTTGTATCAATTTGATTTTGATTTAAGTTTTATTATAATTAAAGATCTATGAACTATAATCTTTATTGAATCATGCCGAATATCAAGTTTTAAACTTGAAAAAATATATTAAGAGATAATAACTATGAAATAGTATAATAAAATATTTTAAAATGATATCAAAGTAAATATTTTTATGCATAAAATAAAATTTTTAAAATACATATATAATTTTCGGTTCATTTGGTCTCGAATTGATTTTTTTTAGTTAAAACCGAACCAGCCCAAAATATAGTCGGATTTTTTTTTCAATATCAAACCAAGTCAAACCAAATCACTAGTCGAATTTTTTTTTCGATTTTCGATTTGGTTTTGTAAGCAATTAGTATTAGTTCAATAGGTCAATTTGAATGGCACCAAAAAATTTGGTTTCAAACAAAATCGATTAATCGTATACCGAAAAATTTATGAACAAACACAGACGAAAAGCTAAGATTCTTCTTTGGGTCCACGGAATCGATCAATCGTATTCCATAAATAATTACTAATTTTTTCTTGGAACAAAAACATCTTCAATCAAATAAAGTATTAAAATACTTTCAATTCATACAAACCCCCATATACACAAACTTGATCAACAAACAATCACATCCCAGACTTCACATAACTTTTACTTAAATCACTCATTTAATCTCTCTTTTCTTCCTTTCCTATTCCTTCAAACCAATCAACCCAGCATATCATAAACAATATATACAATAATCACACAATAAAATAAGAATTTAACTTATATACATTGATATCACGTATAAACACAAACTTGACACCGCAATCCATTATATTCTCACTTTCAATCTTCACAAAAATGAGTATTCATAGTTCCATACATACATAGACTTAGTCCAATGTGTGAACGATAAAGTCTGCAGTGTCAACATGCATGGAAGTCTCGACACCATAACTCTCCATAGAGTTCGATTCTTGATTATGAGCAATAAACCCAAGTTTCTCTTTTTTACAACGACGAGGAAAATCTGAAGCATTGCCATGAATGTTGGAGGGTGGATGGTAATACATTCGAGCAGTCTGAGGGCAATGAGAATGAAACCTAGCTACTATTCTCACACCTACATCCACTATCTCCGTGTATTTACCCATGGATTATGTCTTTCTTCACAATGCTTTGATGTATAAGAAAACTTGAACAAAATTAATATAAATGCAGATGGTTGAAGAAGAAATGAGGAAGAGGAATATACCAAATATATAGATTTGTAGAGGAGACTTTGAAACTTTTGCTTCTTCAAGATGGCTTTGACATTTAGCATACTTTCTTGTCCTTTCCATGTAGTTTTGAGTCTTTTTGACTTGTTAATTGTGTCTGTTCCAAATATGGTGGGTCAGAATATCATAGATTTGGTCAACAAAATTTTGGTCAATAATATTGTAAGCTGCAATATTGATGGAAGTCAATACTGTAAGATGCTATTTTGACAACTGAAAACATACATATAAATTGTCTAATACAATATGCTTTGCAACTATACTTTTGGTCTCAATTTTATTATATTTCATGTTTTCTTTATTTGATCAAGTAAATAATTTCATCAATAATAACAAGGCCAACTTGGCCGTGTACATATATTTCTTGTTATAATACATACATGTAGCCTCTCTTATGCCAAAATTTAACTTCATGTAGAACTTACCAACTTGATTTACCTCTGTTTTAGTGCTGTCTACCTTGTCAACTTATCTGCAGCAAAAGAGAGAAAAGGTTGATAAAAAAATTGGATGAGATGATGCTGAAAGAAATTGAGAAAATTCTGTGCTGGATACACAAACATAATTGCAAAACTTTGACAAAGTCCAAAATACAGCATCAGCTATGTTGAAGTACCTTGTCACATAAAGAAACTTGACGAATCTTCTCCACATCACTCGGTCTTAGCACGACCATGATGTACTTATGAGGAACACAAAAAGGAAAAACTGAATTGCTTTTTTTTTCGAAAGGTGATTATTGTAATTGTATTCACAAAATAACACAAATGGAGTGCTATGAATTTTGTACATGTGAGCAGAAAAAGAAATAAAAAGTAAGACCTCTCCTGAACTTAGAGGGACTATGTGAACTCTAATAGAGATTATGTCTCATTAGCAGATTTCAGTTTACACCAAAAATGAAACAACAAAAGACAATCTAACTTAATCGTCTGTAATGCTTCTCTTCAGAACACATGGAGTTCCTTTCTCACCAAACCACACACCAGAAAGAAGGCACAGTATTCCACCAGCTATTCTTTGTCTTGTCCATACTTGCATCAACATCGATAAAGATCATGTTTACTCCCAGGCATGAACCATTTGATACTCACCTCGGTTGGGGAGAAAAGCTTTTTTGTTGTCAGAAAATCCCTATCCACTTAATTAAACTCTAAATTCAGGAGATGTGATGTAATCTATAACAAAAACAAGAAAAACATAACCTTCGAAATTTACCTCCCCTGTGGACTACAATAACAAAGTGACAAATCCATAAACGTTATGATTTGAGGTATTTCCAGATTAATATCCACGGGTAGCTAATCTGCACAACAGAAATCCCATAACACCTTCACAGATATCTATTTCCTTCTTGACCTTGTTTTTTTACCCGTTTCATTTTAGCTCTGCTTCTTGTCAATGGACCATTACTCGAGTTAGTGATGTTTACTATCCCAAAATCTCCCTGTCCAGATACTTTGTGCACATCTCTCTTTTCTTCTTGTGTCGGGTAAATTTTGGTTTTCTTATATAAGCTAGCTTTATCTCTTGTTAAAGGGCTACTACTTGAGCTATTCTTATCAATATCTGTTCCACTCTCATCATTACATTTCTGAAGCACTTCTTTTCTACATTGTGCATTGGGCACATGGTTATCATCTTCTTTCCTCAAATTAGCTCTAGTTTTCTTCTTTTTATAAGGAGTTGCATCCAGTGAAGGACCCCTGCTTGAGACTTGATTTCCACTTTTTTGGTTTAAACAAGAATTTTCACCAACGATAGGAACATCGTCACCACTTCTATGCAGAAGTCTATCCAAAACTCTCTTTTCTGGCATATTTTTTGGAGTAGCTTCTGGCAATTCTTCTTTACCAGATTTTGCATCTGCTATACAGCTATCCTCTTGCTTCCGGTTTGTTTTAGCTTTCTTCTTTTGACTAGGACTTCCATTCAGTGAAGGACTTTGAGAAGTGACCTGATTACCACTTTTTTGGTTCAAAGAAGAAGCTTCATCGACATTAAAAGCATTGTTACCATATTTCTGCACTATTTCATTAAAAATACTCTTTCTTAGCATGCCGCCTTCTGGATCACCAGCAGCCGATATTAAGAGATCTCGTAAAACATTGGGGGGAAGATGATCAACAGACAGTGTAAAGGAACTACTTGTGCAATCAGCTGATGCGTTTGCTGACTCTGAGAAATCAGAAATTCCAGAGGCTGCATTTTCATTGGTTGATTCTCCAAATGACACAGCAGCAGACTCTTCCCAGTTGTATGGAAATCCAAGAAGGAACTGCTTGCAAACCTGTTAGTTTGAAATTTCTGTTTATTATCTTCATCAACAACAAAGTGGGGTCTAGGGAGGGACGAAGGTAGAGTGTACATAGACCTTACCCCTACCTTGGAGGTAGAGATTGTTTATTATTTCATCTTCACAAAACATGATTTTATTCTAATTTGTAACTAACATGTGTATGCTCACTTTGGAGAATCCATTTAATGCTTTAGCAGGCCTTCCTCTTTAGGTTCCTCAAGGAGTTAGTTAAAACCGCAAAAGCAAAAAAAAAATGAGGTTTTTCTGTAAAAGATGAGTGATAGCTGAAGAAAGACTGCCAGAAGTAAATTATTGAGCGGAGATTACTCGAAAGAGGTAAGCAAAAAAATAATTAACTAGACAGGACACATTGGATAGTAATATGAACTTTTAAGTCAAAAAGTTTCATTAATAAACACCAAAAAATGTTAAAAGTTTTACAAGATGTGTGTGCAAGTCATACATTGTCTTCCACCAAGATTGACAAACTACAGATAGTACTATGATTCCGACAGTTAATGCTACATATGGGACCAAATAGAACCTCTAAAACTTCTCAGCTAACGTAAACCTCAACTATATGTTCCATCAAAACAGATGAAATAAAGCAGTCATATGAGTTGAGAACTAAAATAACTTAAATACCTCTGATGAGAAGCCATTTTGAAGAGTTCGGCACCTGTTAATGAAACCGCTAAGAAGAATGGTGATGCCATCCTCCGTCACTAAAGTGGTAGTATCATGCCTCTTCGCAATTGTTGTGGAGTGGAAAACTCTTCCATCTGGTCTCCTATTTAAGGAAGGGCAACAAAATATCACATTACTTGATTCCAAGAAATGCCTTGTCACACGAAATATATAATACAGTACTTTAGTTCCATTAAAGCACTTTTAAACTAAGACAAAGTAATGAATTAAAATGCTTGCATATGAGCAGTCCAATAGGGATATCCAGAGGCAAAGATAAATAAACTTTTTATCTGACATCTCATGGAAAAGAACCCAAAGGAAGGCCTTTTAACTGCGCTGTGCTTATTATGTTCTGGAAATTGGATCATTAACATAATTCCACACCTTCCAAATAACAATTCTGTATGCAACTTGGAAAACAATCCAACAAAAAGAACATTACTAGAACTGTGTTTCTTACTTGATCAATGCAATAAAACATGGAAAAGATTAGCACAAGTTGTTTGGCAACTTGAGAGACAATCAGTCCAAAATTTTGAAATCCACATATCATCTGTGTCTTGATTAAATTTTAACTAAATAAAAAGCATGGATTAACCTCCTGTGAGATTAACAGCGCTATATAGAAATGGATAAGGTGCTTCAAAAATCCAACATATCCACAAAATAAGTGCTGTAGAAATTGGAAGCATAGAAGGTTTAAGGCAAAGACATGCTATAACAATCTTTTGTTGACAAGAAGAAACTGTGGCCGTTGGCCGTGGACAACACAATCTGGAAGACCATCACACCCCTTGGAGCTGATTGCTTCACTTGGACTGGAACTCATGAGGCTTGTTTAACACTTGACAATCTGCAGAAAAGAGGTCTCACTATATGAAGCAGATGTGTTCTATGTGAAAAAGCTAATGAATCAGTAAATCACTTAATGTTCCACTGTACTTTCACCAGGCAACTCTGGGACATGTTTCTAGCGATTTTTCGAGTAAAATGGGTTATGCCAGGTTGATGAAACTTGCTCTAAGTAGCTGGGATGACCAGTATTATTCGAAGAACAGATTATATTGGAAGGCAGCCCCTACTTGCATTTTCTGGAATATTTGGAAGGAGAGGAACAACAGATGCTTCATGATAGGAGGGAAAAGATATTTCATGTTGTATTGCTATTTAACTGTGTTAACATTATCAGATGCTTTAATGATAGGAGGAATAACTGATGCTTTAATGATGGAAGGAATTTTTGTAGTTTGTACTCTTTCTTGTATTGCTATTAAACTGTCTTATTTTCTTAAATTCCCACGTCGAGTACTTTTTTTTTGAGCCATAGGTCTATCGAAAACAACTTCTATATCCCATAAAGGTAGGGGTAAGGTCTGCAACATCCTACCCTCCCTAGACCCTACTTGTGGGATTACACTAGTATGTTGCTGTACTCTTTTTTGGTGAAGTAATTAAATTGCATTAGAAAGGCATCAAGAAGATGCAATAGTTACAAACTAAAAACAAAGTTGCTTCAAACATGAAAATAACATGAAGTTAACTTGAAAATTGACAAGAACAAAAGGGTGTGGGCTAGTGGTCAATGAAGTGGAAGGAGAACCATGAGTTCATAGGTTCATATCTCACCAGAAACAAAAAAAACAAAAAAACAAAATAAAATCTATATGATTTCTTTCTACATGCCTAAGCCTTGGCTGGCAGAGTTAACAAATGGACGGTAGCAGGTACCTGTTGGAACAATCGACACACAAGCTCGCACGGACACCATTATCATAAACAAATGACATCCTAAATTGCTCAGACTCTTTGAAAATACAGATGGGTGTGTGTCGGATCAACCAAAGGCAGTACATTTTTGGAGGATCTAACACAAGTTCAACAACATTTCTGGAGAGTCCGAACAACACAGAGGACAACCTATGTTGCTTGAATTCTTTTTTAATTGATGGATGTGGGTCAAATCCTCCAAAAGTAGTACATTTTTGGAGAGTCGGTACAACATAGAGGCAGCTACTCTGATTTCAACTTCCACTCAAGACTCGACTCCCTGAATTAGATGAACTAATACCTCAAGAATCTTATATTCCCTACTAACTAACAAACTTATTAATAAAAGTAGCAGCTTTCATTCAAGAATACGTATAGTCAACTGAACTCCCTGAATTCAATCAACCACTACCTCAAAATCTTATACTCCCTACTTAACAGACTTACCCAAAACAGAAATAAAAAAAAAATCAGCAACATTCTAAAGTAAAGGGAAAAAGTTTACTCTTTAGCAGTGAAACCTCCAACACCCAATCGCTTGCTTCCATCACCAATTTCAACTTTAATCAACCACCAATCATACAAGTAAACCTGCAAAATGTATAAAAAAAAATCCATGAATTTCTACGGAGTATATAATTGAATGTATTCAAGGAGAACATTAATTTATCAACAAAAAAAAGTACTTGTTTGAGGAATGAAGAAGATAGAGTGAAACTATTTGCTTCCGCCATGAAAATGAACCCTAAATCGAAATGAGAAAATTCGACTTGTTTTTTAGTTTAAGCGCGAAATATAGTCCTTTTTAAGTTTTAAAGTATAAGTACATAAATTATCTTATAATTAATCTCTACATTATTAATAACTAGTCTTTTTATCACTTTTATTTCATAAAAAGCCTGATTTTGTTCCTAATTATAGTCAATTTTTATTTTATTTTTTAACTGGGACATCCTAATCTCCCAAATGTTTTGACATTTTACTAAAATATGGAGTATTATTTTGTTGATAGTTGATTATAACTTTTAAGTATATTCATATAATGTAATGTTTTCTCCGTCAAATTAAATTATCAATAATTATTTTAATATATTTAGTAATAATATAAATATTTAAATCAAGTTAACATCCAGATGCGGTATTCAATCAAACGATGCCTTATAAAATAAGAGACTAAGGAAGTTTATATGTTTGTTTTTAAAGATATTTAGTGAAAAGTGTAATGATTTTAGTTATTACAAGAAGAAATCAATGTTTTCATTCTCGTGATAGAGTGATATGCATGTTAAGTTCAATTATGTTTGATTAAGATATGATGTGTCTCTCTTATACCCACTTTTATTTTAATTTTATCCTAAGAGAAAGGCTAAAAATAAAGAAATGACATAATTAAAAGACATCGTGATTGATAATTTGAAGGTAATTAGTAAATAGTTTAACAATTGTTTGCTTCCTTAATAATCTCATTTAAGCTAGAAAATCTGAGCATTCCTTTATTCTAGCAATATTCAAGATACTATAATATTGCTATCATAATACAAATTCTAGATACTATAATCTTGGCAGATAAATAGGGCAACTAACCTATGAAATCCTCCCTTTTACATGCCTTTAAAAATCTATATATAGCTAAATGGAAAACAATTAAAATATCAAAAATTCATATTCTCTTACCACATTTTTCTCTAAGTTTCTTGCATCAGCAGAAAAATGGCTTGGCATTACAACTTGTCCTCCATCTTATTGTTTGTTTTTATCTACTTTATGCATGACTGCATGATAACTACTATAACAGCACGTCGCCTTCTTCAGACCTCTAGTTTTTCAGCACCCGCTACTCCTAGTTTTTCAACGTCCGCTGTCCCAAGTTTCACGACGCCCACTACCCCCAGTTTCTCAATGCCTGCTACCCCAAGTTTCTCCAATTCTCCGGGTCTTTCAAAGCCTGAGAACCCTAGTTTCTCAAAGCCCCAGACTCGTAGTTTCTCAAAGTCTGAGACACCTAGCTTCTCAAAGCCTCAGAACCCTAGTTTCTCAAAACCTCAAACACCTAGTTTCTCAAAGCCCGAAAATCCTAGTTTCTCAAAGCCTGAGACACCTAGTTTCTCAAAGTCCGAAATTTCTAGTTTTTCGAAAGCCGAGACCCCTAGTTTCTCAACGCCAACTACCCCAAGTTTTTCCAATTCACCTAGTCTTTCAAAGCCTGAGACCCCTAGTCTTGCAAAACCTGACATCTCTAGCTTTTTAAAACCTAAAACACCTAGTTTCTCAAAATCTGAAATACCTAGTTTCTCAAAGCCCGAAACTCCTAGTTTCTCAAAGCCTGAGACACCTAGTTTTTCAAAACCTGAAACCCCTACTTTCTCAAAACCAGAGACCCCTACTTTTTCAAAGCCCGAGACTCCTAGTTTCTCTAAAGCTGAGGCTCCTAGTTTCTCAAAGTCAGAAACTCCTAGTTTTTCAAAGCCTGAGACACCTAGTTTCTCAAAATTTGAAACCCCTAGTTTCTCAAAACCTGAGGCTTCCAGTTTCTCAAAGCCAGAAACTCCTAGTTTCTCAAAGCCCGAGACACTTAGTTTTTCAAAACCAGAAACCCCTAGTTTCTCAAAACCTGAAACCCCTACTTTTTTAAAGCCCCAGACCCCTAGTTTTTCAAAACCTGAGACTCCTAGTTTCTCAAAGCCCGAGACTCCTAGTTTTTCAAAACCCGATACCCCTAGTTCTCCAAAGCTTGAGACTCCTACTTTTTCCAAGGCTGAAACTCCTACTTTCTCAAAGCCCAAGACTCCAAGTTTCTCCGAGCGCAAGACCCCTGGTTTATCAAAGTCTGAAAATCCTACCTTCTCAAAGCCTGAGACCCCTACTTTTTCAATGCCCGAAACTTCTACATCGTCAGATCCTGTTATTCCTACTTCCCCAAATCCCGAGACCCCAACTTTATTGAAGCCTGAGAATCCTACTTTCTCAAAGCCTGAAATCCCAAAAATTTCAAAGCCCGAGACTCCTAGTTCTACAAAATTCGAGATTCCTAGTTTTTCAAAGCCTGAGACTATTAATTCCCCAAAGACAGAGAACCCTAATTCTCCAAAGCTTGAGACCCCTAGTTTTTCAAAACCTGAGACTCCTACTATCTCAAAGCCGGAGACTCCGAGTTTCCAAAAGTTAGAGACTCCTACTTTATCAAAGTCTGAAATTCCAAGTTTTCCGAAGCTTGAGACCCCTAGTTTCTCAAAGCCTGAGACCCCTAGCTTCCCAAAGCTCGAGACTCCTAGTTTTTCAAAGCCTGCGACGTCAAGTTCCCCAAAATTTGAGACTCCCAGTTTTTCGAAACCCGAGACTCCGAGTTCCCCAAAATCTGAGACCCCTACTTTCACAGAACCTGAAATGCCAAGTTCTCCAAGCCCCAAGACACCAAATTCCCCAAAGCCTGAGACCCCTAGTTTCTCAAAGCCTGAAATACCTAGTTTCTCAAAGCCTGAGACTCCTAGTTTCTCAAAACCTGATACTCCAAGTTCCTCGAAGCCTGAGGAACCAAGTACCCCAACGCCCAAGATGCCAAGTTTCTCAAAACCTAAGACTTCAAGTTCTCCAAGTGCCTCCAGTTCCCTAAAGCCTGAAATTCCTAGTTTTTCAAAGCCCGAGACTCCAAGTTCCCCGAAGCCTGAGACCCCTAGTTTCTCGAAGCCCGAAATTCCTAGTTTTTCAAAGCCCGAGACTCCAAGTTCCCCGAAGCCTGAGACCCCTAGTTTCTCGAAGCCCGAAATTCCTAGTTTTTCAAAGCCCGAGACTCCAAGTTCCCCGAAGCCTGAGACCCATACTTTCACAGATTCTGAAATGCCAAGTTCTCCAAGCCCCAAGACATCAAATTCCCCAAAGCCTGAGACCCCTAGTTTCTCAAAGCCTGAAACACCTAGCTTTTCAAAGCCTGAGACTCCTAGTTTCTCAAAACCTGATACTCCAAGTTCCTCGAAGCCTGAGGAACCAAGCACCCCAACGCCCAAGATGCCAAGTTTCTCAAAGCCCGAGGCTCCTAGTTTCTCAAAACCTAAGACTTCAAGTTCTCCAAGTGCCTCCAGTTCCCTAAAGCCTGAAACTCCTAGTTTTTCAAAGCCCGAGACTCCAAGTTCCCCGAAGCCTGAGACCCCTAGTTTCTCGAAGCCTGAAACTCCTAGTTTTTCTAAGCCCGAGACTCCAAGTTCCCCGAAGCCTGAGACCCCTAGTTTCTCGAAGTCCGATACTCCTATTTTTTCAAAGCCCGAGATTCCAACTTCCCCTAAGCCTAAGATTCCTAGTTTCTCAAAGCCCAATACACCAAGTTCTCCAAAGTCGGAGTTGCCAAGCTCCCCAAAGCCTGAGACACCAAGCTTCTCAAAGCCCAAGGCGCCAAGCTCCCCAAAGCCCAAGATGCCAAGTTCCACAAAGTCCGAGAAGTCAAACTCCCCAAAGTTGGAGACTCCAAGTTTCGCAAAGGCTGAGACGCCAAGTTTCCCAAAGGCCAAGACGCCAAGCTCCCCAAATCACAAGATGCCAAGTTCCGCAAAGCCAGAGATGCCAAGCTCCCCAAAGCCCGAGACCCCAAGTTCCCTAAAGCCCGAGACCGCAAGTTCCGCAAAGCCCGAGATGTCAAGCTCCCCAAAGCCTGACACCTCAAGTTTCGAGACTCCAAGTTTTTCAAAACCCGAAACTCCTAATTCCCAAAAGCCCGACACACCAAGTTCCCCAAAGTCCGAGAAACCTAGTTTGCCGAAGCATGAGACCCCAAGTTTTCCAAATTTTGAGACTCCAATTTTCTCAAAGTCAGAGATACCTAGTTTATTAAAACCTGAAACATCTAATTCTTCAAAGCCTGATATTCCAGCAGCCCCAATAGCAGCCCCAGAATTTGAGACTCCAAGTGTTATCAGGCTTGAAATACCAAGTGAACCAAACCGTGAGCTACCAACTACCCCAAAATCGAAGATTCCCACGTTTACAAAGCCTGATTCACCCGTTATTTCAGATCTTGAGATTCCAAGTGTATTAAAAACAAATTCACCAAAACCTTCTAAACAAACATTGTCAACTTCTCCCTAAGTAACTATGGTGTTATTCATGTGACATGACTTGTGTTGGCTAGCTAACAGAGGATTAGATCGCATATGAATGAGTTGAAAATGGGTTAGATGCGAATGACTAAATATTTGACTTGTCATGTGAATAAAAATGAGTTGAATGATAGATGATTTTAGTATCCACATATTATTTACTCATAAATTGTACAAAAATGAAATTTGCTATCAAATAAAGTGAAGCACTTTCTTTCTGTAATTTTATTTTTTGATAAGCCAACTTACATTGTTTTTCACTCTATTGTTAGATGTTTGTTTTTTCTTAATCAACATATCTAGAACTTATGATTGATCTATTTTACCACATATTATTAGCCATACATGATCTCTGTTTCTGCTAAATCATCGTTATTTGTCGAATGAACCATTTTTTCCCATCAGATTTCGAAAACATGGACTTAAGTGTGCGCTACGTTGGTTACATAATATATATGTTTCACTTTTACTCTTATGTGTTCAATATCAAGTATTATTATAGTTCTCTCTATTTTGTCTCATCATGTTAAGAAAACTGGAAATGCCTATGAAGCTCCTGCAATTGCTTTAGTTGTTGTAATTTCTCAAATATTGTCTTTTAAGTTACTGTTAGTTATTTTTAATGCTTTTGAACTTGCATTTTTTTCTTAAAAAATACTTTAATTTGAATAGGATATTCATAAAAAAAATTAAGAAGATCTAAAATCAAAGAATAAACAACTTTGTAACTATAATATTTATCAATAAATTTTATTTTTCAAATAAATTTAAAATGGGTCATCATTGGGATAAAAGGTCGATAACACTAAAAGTCTGACATGACAGCTCTCTTTGGCCAGAATTGTCATTTATTTATTTTGTCAATTTTTTTCCATAATTTGTTCTTTTAAAAAAAACAAAAAAATATACAAATTTAAATTTTCTTTTTCTTCATTAATACTACACTATTTATATCTTCCTAAGATTCCTTCATTTCCTTCTTTATTTTCCATTACTTTTTTCTTACCAAAATAATTGTGCTTTAATTGCCTCATTTTCCTTCTTCATTTTATGTTTTTTTTTTTCTTACCAATTTCAAATTTTCAGAAAGTGCCTACACACTTATATTTTCTCTTTCCTCATTAATATTATACTAATTATATCTTTCCAATATTCTTTCTTTTAACTTCTTTATTTAATTTTAAAGACATTTACAAATATAATTGTAATTAAACTATAACAGACGCAATTGTTATTTATATATGCATAAATAAATTAAATCGAATATAGGCCAAGTCATATTTATCTCTTTTTTCTCTTTTTTTTTTGTTTCAATTTTTTTCTTATTTTTCAAAATCAATTATTTTAAAAACTCTTAAACTAATATAAATGCTATTATATATACAAAAATAAATAAAATAAGATATAAACACAGTTATATTTATCTCTTTTTTTTTACAAATTAATTTATTTTTAAAAAAAATTATTTCTATGACTCACACCTCTACATTTATAAATGAGAGTTTTTACAGTCAACTTTTCACCTCCCACTACAATTATCTAATTTATTATAGGTTTTAATGTATATGCATGTATTCACCCCCCTTCAATTTTTTTAATTCATAATTAATTTTATTAATGTACAGTAATAATATATTAAAAGATAGGAGATGAAAAGACAAAAGTTAACTTATTTATATCTTTCACTACCAAACTATGCTACCAAACTATGTATATATGAATCAATCATTTTTTTAGTTGTTCAATCTTTTAAAATTAGGAAAAATGTTATTAGAATAGAATGGATATCGACATATAATTATTTTTGGAAGAGTAACTTCATTTTTTGTGCAATTATTTTAATAAAAATGTACTTAAAATGTCAAAATAATTGACATAAATAAATAAATAACAAATTCTAGACTAAGAATGATGTCATCACATTTATTTATATATATATAAAGTAAACAAAGAAAGGAGAAGATGTGATTTGGAAATAATATAAATAATATTAATGAAGAGATTAACGAAATGAAGTAAAAGAAATTAATAGCACTTAAATATGGTATTTTTTATATTTTATAAAATTTTCCAGTCTTTTAAAATTAGTAAAAAGGCCAAAAATAAAATAAATATTGAGGCATACTTTTTTATTGGAAGATTACCTTGATTTTTGAGTAATTATTTTAATAAAAATATAAGAAAAATGTCAAAATAATTGATGAAAATAAATAAGTATCAATGCTTCATAAGTGTAACGTTGCATTTTTATTTTAGCTATTACTCATTAAATATAAATAACTTATTTCTTTAAATAAACAAATAATTAAAAAATTATTTAAGGAAATGATATAGTAAATAATATTAATTATGAAATTAAGAGAAGAAAGTAAAAGAA
Organism: Solanum pennellii; assembly: GCF_001406875.1. Taxonomy (NCBI): domain Eukaryota; kingdom Viridiplantae; phylum Streptophyta; class Magnoliopsida; order Solanales; family Solanaceae; genus Solanum; species Solanum pennellii. Next base: position 6,183,518 of record NC_028640.1, read on the forward strand.
ATTAATAGAATTGATGATGAAACGATTTAGATATGATCATTTTTTCTTTTAAATTACTAAAAATGCAAAAAAAAAAAAACTATAAAAAATAATTAGAATATCAATGTGTGTATATATATATATGTATATAATAATAACATATTAAACACACAGAAAAAAATCGAGATAAAATAAAAGAAGAACTCTTTTGTTGAAGAAATTCAAAAGCCTAGAAATTTGATATATCAAATCAATTTTTTTTTCTGCCAATACAACATTTCTCCTATCAATATTTTCGAAAGCATCATGATGTACTTATTTTTTTCTCTTTTGTCAAAGAAAAGAGGAGAATTCCTTGTTGTTTGTGTATCCGTATATTCTTCTTTATCATTGTAAAAAAAGAAGAAATGAAGAAAAGAGGAGTAGTTCATTGTTATTGGTTAGAAATACTCAAATTTATTTCTTTTATAGGCTAAATAAACTAAGCAGATGAAAATTTTTTGGTCTTTTCATGATTTATTTACTTGAATGTATTTAGTGTGAAGGAAGTTCTAAAGAACATGATTAATTATGTAATTCATTTAAATGCATTCAGTTTTTCTAAAATAAAAAAAATAGAAAATAAATTTAAAGCTTAAAAAAAAGAGAGTTAAAAGGTACCACATAGAATTGCTTAGATTCAGCTTTATATATATATATATATATATATATATATATATATATTTGCATAATCCTAATCAATCTCGACATTACCAATACTTGCATTTGAACCTTAGATTTCATATCTCACTCAATTTATTGACCATTAAGGAGTTATTTGGTACAAAGATGCATAATGCAGGTATTACTTTTTATCAAGTGTTTGATTTGCTGTTTCCCATTTAAATCTTATGCTTGGTTTAAAATTCTAGAAAAAGTTTATTTTCTATTATACCCTTAGTTATTATGAGATTCTATATTTTATTTAATTTGTCAAGTTATTAATTTTGAGGTGTGATATGCTACCATAGAGATTCTTGATAGCACGATATATTTCTAATTCTTTTTGTTGGTCAAATATACCTTAAAGTTAACATAAATTTAAGGCTACTTAAATTGTTCAAATACGCAAAATTTATTTTTTTTAAAAAATAGTTCAAGCAGTCAATCGACTAACTACATTTTTTTAAAAAATGAAAAAAAAACAACTCAATATAACAAATCAAACATGGAGAAAAAAATATTAATTTGTGAAATCATCAAATTACATGGAACGAATTTAGAGAATTTAAAAGAATATGTATAAATATTCTCATATAAATTTTAAAAAAAGCATTAAATATAATTAAAAAAAATTGGGGATAGTTTACTCATTTAGGGGTCTTATCCAAAAATTGTTAAACCTTGGATTAGTTATCCCTCCCGTCTAGGTATTAGATAAGACCTTGTATGAGGTATAACTAATTCATGTATTAAGTTAAATAAAGTAACCAAACAATGTTTTTGTTAAACTAAATTTTAATCCATACACTATTTTAATGAATACCTCCTACCAAACGGGTCCTAAATCACGCTCTTAACAAGCTTGATCGAGCATTTTAAATAACTACTTGTGTTCGTTGTTATATGAAAAATATTAGTCAACAGTCTCTAAATAATATTGTAAGCTGTAATAGACAGGTCAAAAATTAAAACATTATTAGTTCAATTCAAAATTCTACCATAAAATTTTTATTACATTTCATTTTGAACCATAATAACGAAGAAGCATAGTAATTTTCAAGTGAATCGTCTGAACACCAAGTAATTCACCATTTCTGTTGACTTTGGATTCTCTAATCTACGCACTAAACTTTGGAATTATAATTTTGTTTCATTTATTTATATAAAAAAATATATATATATTCAGGCTCTCTTGGGTAATTTATTTTCCAAATCTACAAACTTGATCCACTTTTATTTTGATGTTATCTAACTTGTCAACTTATCTGCAGCAAACAAAAGGTTGAAAAGCATTAAACAAAAAGGATGGTCAAAGTTAGAAAGTGTAAACTAGTAAATCAGACTGATACGTATTAGTTAAAAAAAAAAAAATACTATTAATTACTCCTTTCGTCTCAATTCATGTGACACTTTTCAAATTTCGAGATTCAAACACGTCTATATTTGATTAACTTACCACATAAACATAGGGATCTGTGCGACCTCCTGCTCCTGTCCTCTTCACTTCTTCTAGCCTTAACAATCTGAAATAACCAACAATTCAGCCAAGACTATCACAAACATCATGCAGTTGTACACTATGCATTGATGATTTTTATACACCGTAATTATGTGTTCTCTGTGTGTGTGAGAGAGCTAATCGTTTCGTTTTTGTAATTTTCTAATAGTGTTTCGTTAGATAGGAATAGATTTGATGATTATTTGGGCCCTCCGAAATATCCCCATTCATAGGTCCGAGATCTACGGGGAGAGAGAGAGAGACTGACATTCTCAAGGCTTTGCTGGTATCAGGGCTATCTCCAAGCAGTTGACGAATCCTAACTTCAGAAGCACAACCATGAGACGACAACACCTTCAGTATGGCTTCAGCTCGACGCCGCATGTGAGCTGAGAAAATCACTTTCATCTTCCTCGGAACACACTCTCTTTTCTTTAGTACTGCCTCACAGCTTCCGCCGCTTGAGATGTCGCCGGCGGCAGCAGAATCAATGGACACGCACGACGAAGCTGATGTGCAAGAGGTAGCCAGAGAAAACGCCGGTTTCGGCTTGCCGGAGCTGATTTTCAGGCAATCGGAAATGCATAAGATCTTAGATCGTCTCCTTCGCACCGCCTACAATTTTTTGTGAATATTTAATTCAGAAAATCAACCAAAAACAGTTAAACAAAGAATGTTGAATCGATTTTCTAATCGAAGAACAGAGAAATCAGAGTAGCGGAACTTTAGAGATTTAAATGAACGAAAATTCAAAAGCTCAAAGCATCTAAACGTCAATCAAAGCTAGAGAAAAACTTATTCGTTCTAAATCATTCATTCTGCAATTCATAACACTAAGAAAACAGAGCAGTGTAACTATGAAAATTCAAAAATTAATCCAATACGAAGCACTGAAGAAGCAGCTTCAAAACAGATCGAATTAACTGATAATTCAATAAAATCAAACTAGAATAACAATCTAAAAATCTAGATCGCGTTCATTTTCATGCAATACTTTAACAGTAAAACTGATCACCTTAAGCTTATTAATGACACGAATCATCCGAATCATCTTAATCCGACGAGCATTCGCTTTAGCATCAGCAAACGAGGCATCATCATAATCAACATCCTCATTGTCGTAATCATCAGCTGTTATAGTTGAAGAATCAGTTGATTTGGATTTCGAATCCCATACGGACGTCGCGTAACTCATTGCAGCTATTTGTGAAGTCTCAGATATGCTCTTCACTCTGCAAAATTACCAACAATAAAAAAAAGCACAAAAAACACGCAAAACAAATTCGTAATAGCAACAATTTCAATAACTTAAATTCGAAAGAAATTTTGAATTTCGCTATACATTGGAGATGAAGAATGTGTATCATCATCATCATCATCAGCTGTTGCAATTGAAGAATCAGCCGATTTCGACTTCGAATCCGATACTGAAGACGTATAACTCAATGCCGCTATCTGTGAAATCTCAGATATGCTCTTCATTCTGCAAAATTACCCCAAAAAACTCATAACGGCAACAGTTTCAATTACTCAAATTCGATATGAATTTCAAATTTCATAAAACAAACATGCAAAAAACTCATAATAGCAACAATTCCAGTTACTCAAATTCGATAGCAACTTCGATTCATTAAAAAAAAATCGCATAATAGCAACAATTTCAGTAAGTGGAATTCGATAGAAATTTTTGAATTTCGTTATACTTCCGTAATGGAGAAGGTGTATTTGATAAAAGGAGAAGAGCAGAAGCAACATGAAGTTCATCTTCATTAGGAAATGCTTCTTCTTCATCTTCCATTGTTAAACTTCTTCAACGTTATTTTTGCTTCTCTATGCAAAATTTGAAAAATGGCGCGTTAAAGTTATTTACTAGCTGATAAAGGACTACGAAATGGGCTTTATATAAGATCCAGTATTCTTCTTCGGGGTTTGGCCCAATATTTGGCCCACTCTCTTGCTATTACTTGTATAGACCGCAACAATCAAGATGTATACATATATAGAAAAAGGCGAAGCATAATGATTTGTACTATCGAAAAAGTTTCATTAATTTATAGGCAATAGAATTAGCCGATAGGTGCAGGCAAGTGCAACGAATCACATAAACAAGCTTCTACTTATTAGTGCATGAATGGATAGGGTGGTCGAAGTACGAAGGGGATGAATGTATTAACGTTTTACCCTTAAAATGTGTTGGTCTTTTAATTTTTGTCCTTTAAATGGATCGGTCTTTAATTTTTGTTACTCTTATTTAGTTGAACGTATACCTAGTGGGGCATAAATTCATTTGGGAAAAAGGCTCAAATATGTCATCGAATTTTGAGAAAAGGCTAACTTATGTCATCCCTTAAAAGTTTGACTTATCTATTTCATTTTTCTTTTGAGAAAAGACTCATTCATGTCATTATTTGTCAACTCAAATGGCGTATATGAACCAAAATGTTAAAGGATGACATAGACCAACCTTTTCTCAAAAGCTTGATGACATATTTGATCATTTTTTTCTTTTTTTAAAAAAAAAATTATTTAATTAATTATATGACCGAATCATAGTTGACCACATGTAAAAGAACAATTGCAAAAGCAAAACTTTTTTTAGTTAATAGATAATTACGTGGATGAGTCTTTTAACAATCAAAACTGCGCAGATGAGTTAAACTTTTAATGGATGACATAGACGAGTCTTTTCTAAAAATTCGATGACGTATTTGAATATTTTTTCAATTCTTTAAAAACTAAAGTCATGTTTAGATATATCTCATGGATATTATGATGCGATGTTATATACTCATAGCTCACAAAAATGTTATTTGTAAACAAAAAGTAAAGACCATCCTAAAACATGGGACAAAAATGCAAATGACCCAAATTTTGCTTGCATCACATTGGACCTATTATAGAACCCAATTTTTTGCCCTGATTTTGGGGCGAATTGCACAAATAGCACTATTTATTTTATTTAAAAAATAGCCAAGGTTACAATTTTTTAAGTTTAGCTGCCTCAAAATGTAATTCAGAATAGAAGTTTTAAATCAAAATCATAGGTCTAAAAAAGTAGGAATGATTGTCGAAATTGAGACAATTTGGGTATAAAGTTGGCATATAGTTGATTACTCAAAGTTATAAAAAAGCGCTTCAACTTAAGTTCGTAGTTGCACGCATATGAAATGAGGTAGAATCAAATAAAATGCTCTCAAGTAAATAAGGATTTATCGATCATTTTTAGGTTCTTTTTTTTACTCTATCAATTCGAGCAATTTACATCTCATATAAACACTAATCACGTTATAGATAAAAGTGTTATTCTTACAATAACCTGTATTTATAAGGTTAATAAACAGAAACAGAAATAAGATGAAGCAGAAAAAATATAAAATACAAGAATTAATCCGAGTCCACAGAAACTACTGTGTGTCCTTAAGAAATTTAATCCCCTCACTGTACCCAATGTTATGGATTAACTTCTCCCAAGATAAAATGGATTAAACCTGTTAAAGAAATAGCGGTACCTCAAACTTCTTTAACTTCAACGAACTTAAGAACAACAACAAGTCACACATACTCAGTCGATCGATACTTTAATTTTATTTGAGAGAAAAATAAATGTAGAGAAGGAAAAATTTTTCAGTGTTTTTAAAAAATCAAAAATTGACTTCCTTTTATAGCCATTTTCAGCAAGGAACATGTTTGTTCAGTGAAATCTGTTCAGACCCATTTTATCCAGAAAGTTGTGTCTTTTGGAAAAAATAACAACTTTTCAGAAAATTGTGTCTTTTAGGAAAATAACGACTTTTCGAAATGTTATCGTTACCTGCAAATTTATAAGAGATAATTTTAACAGGATTTATTTGATTTAACAAAAACTGATTAAATAAATTTTGTCCAAAAAATTTATCAATCAAATCCAAAGCCGAGGCCGAGCGAGCGACGACGGCGCGAGGGGCATCTTCTTCTTAGCTCTTTAAGAAGTAATGGAAGTGTTTCCTTCTATAAGGACAACAATTTCCCTTTCTTTTGCCGATATGGGAGAAATGACTTTTCATTTGCACTTTGCAAATGAATTTTCATTTTCTCTCCAAAGTAGTTCCCTCACTTTTCATATTCTCTCTTTTCTTTTCCCATTCACACTTGTTAAATCCCAACAATCCCCCACATGAATGGGGAAGGCTATTGTTAAAACATATGAATGAAAAAACTTGTGTGTCTTGTAGGTAAAGGTTAATCGTATCTGGATAAGTAGGTTTCCCTTTAAACTTTCCATAGTGAACATATATCGAATATACTCGGTCAATCGGTAGATTTGATATCTTTGAACCGTCGAGCTTTGGTGTATACCTAGACAACATATGTCACACAATCAACCCTTGAACTGTTCTTAGTTCTCATTGTTTTGTTCGTTTCAGCCATGAACACATCTTGGATAGTATGTGCTTAAAGAACTGGCCTTATCGGATTCTCCTTGAAGCAGCTTACACTTCACACTTACATAGGTGATTTCTAAATGTGTTATCCCATAGATACACCATTTGATATTCCCTGTATCAAACTTAGAAACCATTAAAAA
>NC_028640.1:6193109-6210859 GCF_001406875.1 Solanum pennellii
TGCTAAGGCAGCATTTGAACGATTATGTGCAACCGTTGTTGTTGCAGCACTTACTGTTCCAGCATTTGTTTGACTTGAATTAGTCTTTTTTTTTTCTGTCACAAATGGCAGATAAGTTAAGTATTTGAAATACTAACAGTAAATAACAAATGTTTACACAAACTGTTTCTGATTTAACGATAAAGTTTTTATGTTCTTTTAATCGTTAATCGAATGAATTTTAAAAATTCAAGCAGAGTAGAAAACCATAAAGGTTTTAATCTCCAGGAACCTCAAATACAGAAACTGATAAATTTCTTAAGATTGTTATTCTTACAATAACCTGTATTTATAAGGTTAATAAACAGAAACAGAAATAAGATGAAGCAGAAAAAATATAAAATACAAGAATTAATCCGAGTCCACAGAAACTACTGTGTGTCCTTAAGAAATTTAATCCCCTCACTGTACCCAATGTTATGGATTAACTTCTCCCAAGATAAAATGGATTAAACCTGTTAAAGAAATAGCGGTACCTCAAACTTCTTTAACTTCAACGAACTTAAGAACAACAACAAGTCACACATACTCAGTCGATCGACACTTTAATTTTATTTGAGAGAAAAATAAATGTAGAGAAGGAAAAAATTTTCAGTGTTTTTAAAAAATCAAAAATTGACTTCCTTTTATAGCCATTTTCAGCAAGGAACATGTTTGTTCAGTGAAATCTGTTCAGACCCATTTTATCCAGAAAGTTGTGTCTTTTGGAAAAAATAACAACTTTTCGGAAAATTGTGTCTGTTAGGAAAATAACGACTTTTCGGAAAGAGTAACAACTTTTCGGAATGTTACCGTTACCTGCAAATTTATAAGAGATTAAAATAAAAATGTTACCGTTACCAGAATTTATTTGATTTAACAAAAACTGATTAAATAAATTTTGTCCAAAAAATTTATCAATCAATCACATCATTTGCCAAATCCAAATCCGAGGCCGAGCGAGCGACGACGACGACGGCTTGAGGGGGCATCTTCTTCTTAGCTCTTTAAGAAGTAATGGAAGTGTTTCCTTCTATAAGGACAACAATTTCCCTTTCTTTTGCCGATATGGGAGAAATGACTTTTCATTTGCACTTTGCAAATGAATTTTCATTTTCTCTCCAAAGTAGTTACCTCACTTTTCATATTTTCTCTTTTCTTTTCTCATTCACACTTGCTAAATCCCAACAAAAAGTAATTAGTTTACAAGAGTAATGTATCAATTTTGATCTATAGTGTTTAAACTTTGGTCATATTTTTTAAAAAGCTTGTTCAATCTCTTCTTTAATTCTACACTATCAATTATAAAATTTCTAATTAATTGTCGTTAAGACGTAAACAAATTTAGATTCTCAGTCAAAATAAGTCATATATTTTCTTATTATAGATGGTTCATTTTCTTTAAGTAATTTGAAATTCTTTGTAAACTTATGTGAAAACCTTCCAATATTAACCTTAATTTTCCTAATAAATAACTTACACCTCAAGTTATGTTCTCTTTTGCCTCTCTGTTTCTTGACTTTTATGTTTTCATCCATTGAGTTGATTTCTTCTTTCTTTTATCTTTTGAGTTAGTTTGTTTTTCATTTAGTGTTGAAGTGAAGTTCGATTAATTAATATTTTTGTTACATAGATTCATTCAGGAGAAACTTTTCCTATTAAGTATTATTTTATCTTCAATACTCGAAATTAAAACTTTCGATTAAGAGGAAAGCAATTTCATCTGATGCACCAAATTATTTTTATTTAGTGTTTGAGTGAAGTTCGACTAATTAAGATTTTTGTTGCGTAAAGTTCATTTAGGAGAAACTCTTGATGCCAAGTATTATTGGGTTCATTTAGGAGAAACTCTTCCCGTCAAGTAAGATTCATCTCCAACACTCGATATTAAAATTTATGATTAAGAAAGAAGCAATTCTATTAGCTGTACCGGATCATTTTTATTCATTGTTCGAGTGAAGTTCGACTAATTAAAATTCTTGTCGCGTAGGGTTCATTCAAGAAAGCTCCTCCAGTGAAGTATTATTTCATCTCCAACACTCGAAATCAAAACTTCTTATTAAGAAGGAAGTAGTTCTATCAGTTGCACCAAATTATTTTATTTAGTGTTCGAGTGAAGTTCAAGATTTTTGTCGTGTAGGGTTCATTTAGAATAGACTCTTCCTTTCAAGCATTTTTTTATCCCCCAACACTCGAAATCAAACTTTTAATTATGAAAGAAGCAATTCTATTCCCGAGATCATTTACATTCGGTGTTTGAGTGAACTTATTAATTAAATTTTTTATCACGTAGGGTTCATTAGCAAAAACTCTTTCTGTCAAGTATTATTTCATCTCCAACACTCGAAAATCAAACTTTTGATTAAGAAAGACGCAAATCTATCGCTACACCGAATCATTTTCATTATGTGTTCGAGTGAAGTTCGAGGGTTCATTCAAGAGAAACTCTTTTTGTCAAGTATTATTTCATTTTCAACGCTTGAAATCAAATTTTCTGATTAAGAAAGAAGCAGTCCTATATGTTGCACCAAATCATTTTCTTTCAGTTTCGAGTTAGTGACAGAGCTACAGTGTCTCCAAGGTGTTCAATTAACACCCTTCATCGAAAAATTATATCGTGTATATAATAGCTCAAACCCTGTTTAAAGTGAATATTTCCTTTGATTTGGACACCTTGATATATCTGAGAGGCATGGTCTAAATGTTGCTCATGCTAGTGTTATTGGTTGGGGGGTTCAATTCCCATTTTGATTTTTTGCATATTACTTTTACTCAAACTAAAGAAAGCTAAGTCTAATTCTTTATCAAATAAGGAAATGTTTTAACTCTTCTTTTCTGATCTAAGAATTTCCTAATAAATAGCTTTCAGAAATTATGTAAAAATAAATAATCAATTTTTACAATATATTTATTTATTAAAAATAATAGTAAACAAATCATAAAGTTGAAAATTCAAAATTTACAAAATTTTCTTAACAAAAAGTTCTTTATATATTACAAATTCTCATGATGCTCTTTCATTTTATAGTAGGTTTCTACCTTTTTTTTTTTTTTAGGTTTCTACCTTTCTACTAACACACCCTCGATAAAATTTCTAATTACATCACTGATTCAAGTAAAATACGACTAATTAAGATTCTTATCGCATAGGGTTTATTTAAGGAAAAATTCTTTGTGTCAATATTATTATTTCATTTCCATCATTCGAAATAAAAAAATCTGATAAAAGAAAGACAATTTCATCCGCTACACCAAATCGTTTTGTCAAGTTAGTTGATTTGTCTATTCTTGAGTTATTGGCCACCCAATCTCCAAATCAACAAACATAATTAACAAAAAAAGTAGAAATGGTAGAGTCCAAAAGTGCACCTCTCACCAAACTACCCCAACTGAAGTTAACCTTCAAGCTAAAGGAACCCCACACCCCACCCCTCCCATCCCTTGTCGGCAAAATACTCAAAAACACAAACTTTTTAGCATTTTCAGTTTAAGTCAAATGCTAGATTGAAGAATCTTTAACACTTGAGTTTCAAGAACTCAAAAAGAACATAAAGCTCTCATTTTTACTCTTGTGTGTGTGTAAAATTGAGGTTGTGGGGTTTCAATGTTAGTCCAAGATCGTGAAGATGGTATTTCTAAATCACCAAAAGGACCAAAACCCATCAGAGAAAGATCATCAATACCTCTATCAAGAACCCCAAATCGTTTCAATGGAGCCAAGAATCTTGATTTTTCTACATGGGTTTCTGAAAATCTTTACAAAATCCTCACCATTTTGCTCTTAATCTCTACCATTGCTATTTTCTTCTACCTTCGTAGTGCTGCTGGTGATACCACTACTCTCCTTTGCTTACAGTCAACTCAAACTCACTCCATCAGACCTGAGTTCCCTAAAATCAACTGGAATAATATACCAGCTATCTTAGATAAGTCTACTCCTTATGCAAATTTTCGATCTGAGAAATGGGTTGTGGTTTCTGTTTCAGATTACCCGTCGGATTCGCTTAGAAAGCTTGGGAGGATCAAAGGGTGGCAGGTTCTTGCAGTTGGGAACTCGAAAACTCCTAAAGATTGGAACTTGAAAGGTACAATTTTCTTGTCTTTGGAAATGCAAGCTAAGTTAGGATTCAGGGTTGTAGATTACTTGCCTTATGATTCTTATGTTAGAAAGACTGTTGGTTATTTGTTTGCTATACAACATGGTGCTAAAAAGATTTTGGATGTGGATGATCGTGGTGATGTGATTAATGATGATATTGGTAAACATTTTGATGTTGAATTGATTGGTGAGGATGCTAGGCAAGAGGTGATTTTGCAGTATAGTCATGATAATCCTAATAGGACTGTGGTGAACCCGTATATCCATTTTGGGCAACGGTCTGTTTGGCCGAGAGGTTTGCCATTGGAAAATGTGGGTGAAATTGGACATGAGGAGTTTTATACTGAGATTTTTGGTGGAAAGCAGCTTATCCAGCAAGGGATCTCAAATGGTTTACCGGATGTGGATTCGGTGTTCTATTTTACTAGGAAGGCAGGGTTTGAAGCATTTGATATTAGATTTGATGAGCATGCCCCGAAAGTGGCATTGCCCCAGGGTATGATGGTTCCGGTTAATTCATTTAATACGCTTTTTCATTCATCTGCATTTTGGGGTTTGATGCTCCCAGTTTCTGTTAGTACAATGGCTTCTGATGTTTTAAGAGGATATTGGACACAGAGGATGTTATGGGAGATTGGTGGGTATGTTGTGGTGTATCCTCCCACTATCCATCGGTATGATAGAATCGAGGGATACCCTTTTTCAGAAGAGAAAGATCTACACGTGAATGTTGGCCGTTTAACAAAGTTTTTGGTAGCGTGGAGATCCAGTAAACACAGGTTGTTTGAAAAGATTTTGGAGTTAAGCTATGCAATGGCTGAAGAAGGCTTTTGGACGGTGCAAGATGTCAAGTTCACTGCTGCATGGCTTCAAGATCTGCTTGCTGTTGGGTACATGCAGCCTCGGCTAATGGCTTTAGAGTTGGATCGGCCAAGGGCAAGCATAGGCCATGGTGACAGGAAGGAATTTGTACCTCAGAAGTTGCCATCTGTGCATCTTGGGGTAGAAGAGATTGGTACAGTGAATTATGAAATCGCCAATTTGATTAAGTGGAGGAAGAATTTTGGCAATGTTGTGCTCATAATCTTTTGTAGTGGACCTGTTGAACGAACTGCCTTGGAGTGGAGATTGCTATATGGCAGGATATTTAAGACAGTTATCATATTGTCTGACCAGAAGAATGGAGATCTTGCCGTTGAAAAAGGAAATTTGGATTATATGTACAGGTTAGTCACTCTTAAAATTTTAGTTTTTATGGTAATAAGTTATGGTTTTTGTATAGACGGGGGTATATGGTTCTTTGGACTGATTGGTTCACAGTTTTGTTAACTTCTAAGAGGTCCATTGTTCAAACCTGGACATGTATCCTTTGAGCTGAGGGGTATCGGAAACAGCCTCTCTACCTCCAAGGTAGGGGTAAGGTTTGCGTACACTTTACCTTCCTTAGAGCTCACTTGGGTGTGTTGTTGTTGTTCTGTACAGAGGGGGTAGTCAGTATGAACTTGCTCTGCCTTGTTAGCGTATAAAGCATATCATCGATTGAATTATAACCTTTTTTTCAAATCTTTTTTGTTTGGTGTACATTTCTTTCATTTGTTTTGGTAGAGGTGATCATAAGATAAATCAGTGAGCTCACTGAGTGTCGTCATGCAAGAGTGAAAACTTATAACTTGTCTCTTTGATTGTTGAAAGCTCATTAAATGTAATGGACACTTTTCTTAAAACACTTTATTCCTTTGCTTCATAATCTAATTCAGTTTCTAATAAAACTTTGGTATGTACCTGTTGCAATTTGTGACTCTTGTTATACCAACCAGTAAATCAGTGCTAGCAGTAAATCAGTTGTTTTTTTTGTGTAAAGAAGAGGGTATAGAAGTAGCAGAACAGTTGGTAGATTTCCTAGGATCTATGTAATTATGGTTTTAGCTTGTAACTTTTTGGAGGCAGCCAGCATACCTTAATGCTGAAGAATACAACTTTAACATTTTCAAAAAAAAAGAAGTGGTAACATATGCAAAAATACTATTATTGACGTGTGTGACCACCTCATCTAAAAGCCTATGCTGCTAGAGAGTTCACACTTTTGTTTACTTCGATACATCTTCAACACGCCCCTTCACGTGCATGTTTGATTCATTTACCAAGCATGTGGAAACTCTTTTTTGATAATGGGTAGCGGTGAATGGGAGCTTAGTGCACCGGATTGCTTTTTAATGGGTGAACGTGAGACTTGAACATTGGATGATACCAAATTAAAGTGTGTGATAATCTCATCTAAGATCATCTCCAACCCAACACTATTTTCGTGTGTGAATAGTGTCGCATCAAATTTAGTGTGACACTATTCATCACTTTTTTATTATTTTAATATTATTATTATTATATAACATTTTTGAAAATGTAAATGAAATAAAAATAATTATATCATATTGACGAGAGAAAAAATATAAAGATAATATTTCTTCTTAGAGTAAAAGTTTGGTGTTCTGGGTTGGAGATGCCCTAAAAGTCGAAGCTGCTAGAGAATTTATTTACTGAATTATATCTCCAACCATGAAAAAAAATGTTCTACTTAAAAAAAGCAAAAAAGAAAATGAGTGTTTGCGAGCATTTCTTTTGTATGAGACATCAACAATTCCTCAGTCTCAAATGATTTGAGAGAAGCTATATAAATCCTCATTGACCATATTTTTCCATTTAATGCTTCTCTATACTCCCTACTTTTATTAATGTATAACGACCTCTCGTCTGAAATGAGTATTTTTTCCAGTACCCTCTATCCATGCTTGCACATGTTATTTATTACGTATTATTTAAAGCTCCACACTGTCACCTTTTTAAGGGAATATGTGGTTTCATGTTGTCGAATTGCCTGCAGTCAATCATGTTAGTTCAATTTGTATCCTAGAAACATTCTTGATTAAATACACTGTTGGCAAATTCTGTTTCAGGTATGCACCAAAGATACTTGATAGATATACTAGTGCAGAAGGCTTTCTATTTCTCCAGGACAATACTATCCTTAATTACTGGAACTTACTTCAAGCAGATAAGTCAAAGCTCTGGATAGGAAACAAGGCAAGTACAAATATGAAGTCCTTATTTTTGGTATTTAGTGGAAGGTTTCTACTAATTGTTACTTGTTACAGATTCAGCCAATTCCTACTTTTTATGGCTAAACTAAAGAAATTTACTGTTCACTGGTTTCTTCTGTTACTTGTACTTCTTGCTGTTACTCAAAGGGAATTTAGAGGGAAGTATACATAACAACACTCCAAGTGGGTCTGGGTAGGGTAGGATGTAAGCAGACCTTATCCTTAGGGAGGATGTTTCCGATATACCTTCATCTCAAAAGAGAAGTTTTCGAAGCAAGGAAATATGGTAGCAAGATACAAAGCAAGTGAAGTAGCAGATAGTACCACACATTGGAGAATTTGAAACTCCGACTACTAACTACTACTAGTAGCAGTGGAGTAGATGAGGCTATCCCCCTGCCTCTCCCAAATGAAGTGCGGTAACACTCGGCTACCTACTAACCGTCTACTCTAATCATCGACATCCAGTATATATGTAGAATAATATATGTAAGGTTCTTTATTTCTTTATTCGGCTTGGAGAGGAGATAATGTATAAGAAACCCGAGACCATCGTCATGAGGAAAGAGTTCCATCCTATGATGTGTTTAGACATAGCTTGAGTTTTTACTTGTGGCTAAAGCGCACTTGCTTGATCATCCAACTGCCTCCAGGGAGAGAGGGAAAAGGGATTTTTTTTGAAGTTCTTAATTTATCGTTGCAAATGATTAACTCTCAAACCTGTCCTACCCAAATACACAAGCAATAGGCGTCTCATTTCTTTCTTTTGCGTATAGATATCCAAGTCATGGCACGCTGTTCCAGTAGCTAACAAATCGGACTGGTTTGTGAAGCAAGCTGCCGTTGTTAAGAAAGTGGTAGCAACAATGCCGGTACATTTGCAAGTCAATTACAAAGAGACAATGAGAAGTGACGAGACCTTGACGATATGCAGTTCGGAGATATTCTACATCCCCCGTCGTTTTGTATCCGACTTTGTCGACCTCGTTAATCTAGTAGGGAATCTAGACGTGCATCATAAGGTTGCAATGCCAATGTTTTTTACGGCTATGGATTCTCCACAGAATTTCGATTCAGTATTGAATTCAATGATTTACAAGAAGAAGTCTCCTGGCAATTTAACGACATTCTATTCAGCTGAGGCACCTGCAATTCACCCATGGAAAGTGTCAAGTGAGCAAGAGTTCATAAAGCTGATCAGAGTTATGGCAGCAGGTGACCCCCTGTTAATGGAGTTGGTATAGTGTAATGATAGATACTTGAAGAGTCTCACAGGGAAAATGTAAAACATGTAAAGTTTATGTGCAGCTGAATTCTACTATTCTTTTGTACCTTTCATTAGTAGGGGGAAAATGGGGTGAAAGAAGGGGTTTTGTGCTCTTGTAGATTTTTGTTGTAATACTGTTTTAACTCTTAAAAATTTTGTGGCTAAGAGAATTGAAGGAGAAAACAGTGCAAGCTTTCTTCTGATTTTCATTTTGCTTTTGAATACTTTGTTTCTACAGAGAAATCTTTTATACATCTTCAGTTTCTTACATATGAGAAATCAAGATTGGTTGAACACTTTTCATCTTGATGTGTCCAACAGATGACTACAAATGTCCCAAAACAGCAGTTATCATGCCTTACGTGAAGCGTGGGACATCTGATCGAAAAATTTAAAGTTGTTAGAGAGAGCACACCCTTGACATCCCTTCGATACATACTCGATTAGAAGATCTTCAAAGTGCAATATTGAAGATACTTGAGTATTCTTTTGTAGGTTTTCGTCATTTTGGGTATACATCTTGTATTTGGGCATTTCAGCGTTTGTTTTGCTGAAATACTCATTCGTTTCAAAGTGGGACTTTCTGACGTGATTCCAAATTAGTTAGGCCTCAGAGAGCGGGTACTGCTCATCACAGGTGGGAAAACAAAGAAAAAATTAGAGCATGAAGGCAGTTGCAACTTTCAAGATCAAATTTGAACATATGGAAGCAGTATTTTTCTCATAGAGGTAGAAAGACATCCCCAAAAGATGAACAAAAATTACACTGGGGACTATCAAAGGAATTCACATCAGAAATTGTTAGGAAGCAGAAAGGATCTTATTATCCTGTAGCAGAAACAAACAATAATCAGAGATGATATATTTAGCTATACATTTATCGGTCGATTCCTTCAATCTTGTCTTCGACTTCTGAGTACAATTGCTTGAGTTTCTCAATGTTCTCTTCAGAAGTGTCCCAGTATCCACGCCCGTTGGCCTCCAAGAATGTCTGAAGCAACTTCCTGAAAGAATTTGGATTTGTGTTCATAAGCCTGTTCAACATCTCTTCATCTTTGATGAATGTTGTGTTGGCTTCTTCATACACCCAATTGTCAACTTGGCCTGAAGTTGCACTCCACCCCACTGTGTTGGTCAATCGTTTCTCAATCTCACGAACACCCTCGTAGCCAGTGGACAGCATGCCTTCATACCACTTGGGGTTCAACAACTTTGTCCTTGCATCTAGCCTCACAGTCTCAGACAACGTACGTACCTGAATCATCACAGATAGAGGCATTAGACATAAAATAAACGACCTCTATCAACTTCATGAGTTAACATCTTTCAAGTTATCCATCAAGTGATAACACTCACCTGAGCATTAGCAGTGGTGGTGTCAGCAATGTATGCACTAGGTTTCTTGCCATCCTTCCTGAGGTTCTGAACGAGGTTGGTTGGATCTGAATCGAAGTAGTGACTAACGTCTGTGAGTGAAATTTCTGATGAGTCGAGGTTCTGGAACGTGGCATCAGCTGTGCTTAGAGCCATCTCAAAAACTTTCCTCTTCTCCATCATGCCAGCACCAGGAGCATCACAGTCAAATGCAAATGACTTTCGGCTCAAGTACATGTCTTGAAGTTGCTTCTCGTCGTTCCATGATGAGTTCTCAACAGCAAGGTTGATGTTGGAAGAGTAAGAACCCGAAGCATTTGAGAAGACCCTAGTAGCTGCTTCACGGACATCAATTCCGAGTGTTTTTGCCTGTTCTAGTGCATGTTTCCTGACAAAGTTTTGGTCTTCCGGTTCATCAAGCTCAGCAACCATCTTGATTCCTCGGTCAAGGAGATTCATCTGTATACAAAACAAAACAAATGATAAGTAATGATCTGACATGCACTAATGTACCAATCCAGTGCAGAATCAGTAGAAAAGGAGGATAGACCAATACCTGATTGATGAAGAGATCCCTGAACACCCCGGAGCAGTTGACAACAACATCAACTCTAGGCCTTCCAAGCTCTTCAAGACTAACTGGTTCCACTCGGTTAACGCGTCCAAGTGTGTCTGCAACTGGCCTAACACCAATCATCCACATAACCTGTGCCAACGACTCTCCATAAGTCTTGATGTTATCTGTTCCCCAAAGCACCAGAGCAACAGTTTCCGGGTACTTGCCCCCGTTGTCAATCTTTTGCCTCTCCAACAATCTTTCAACCACTATCTTGGCGCTCTGCAGTGCTGCTGTTGTGGGAATAGCCTGTGGGTCCAAAGCATGGATGTTTTTCCCTGTAGGCAAAACTTTTGGATTTCTGATTGGATCCCCTCCAGGACCTGGTTCAACATATTTCCCTTCAAGAGCCTGTTTCAAGCTTCCCACCTCGTTATTAGCCACAATTAGCTTCAGACACTCTCCCAAGAACTGAAACAGGACTCTGAGCTTTTCCCTATCAGCTCTGTAGAATTGGGTGTTTGATAAATACTGGATCCATGGTTCATTAATAGCAAAACCAAGGAGTGAGGTCAGCTTGTCAGAATTGTCAACAACCTGACCCTTGCTGTTGGTTGAGCGTTCAACGAAGGCTGATATTGCTCCACGTGATGCCTCAGTAATTTGACGAAGCAGCTCCACATCTCGCAAGACTCCATTGTCATTTCCTCGATAGATCTCCTCAATGTTTCTGCCAACTGTGGCAGCCAGAATAGATGGAAGGGAAGAAATATCATCTTCAGCACGGTCCAATGCAGCAATGTTGACAAGAGTGGCAACTGCCTCCATGGCGGTTGGAGGTTCACCAATGATGTGAAGTCCGCAGGGCAGAAGACGAGACTCAATCTCCATAATCTTAGCATATACTTTTCCTACCACAAGGTCACGTTCTTTGGCATCTATTTCCTTCTCTTCATCTGGAAGATCAACGTCCTTGTCAAGATTACACTGTCTAGCAGTACTAATGATAGAGCTCACAATCTGAGGGCCACGACCTGAGTCTTTCAGTGATTGGTACGAAGCAATGAGCTCACTAAGCTGCTTGAGTCCCTTGTAGAGTCCGGCATTCTCAGCAGGGGGAGTCAAGTAGCTAATGGTATTCGCATAACTCCTTCGTTTGGCAATAGTTGCTTCGGATGGATTATTTGCTGCATAGTAATAGACATTTGGAATGTTTCCAATGAGACTATCTGGGAAACATGCGTCGCTCATTCCCACCTGTTTTCCTGGCATGAACTCAAGAGAACCATGAGTACCAAAGTGGAGAACTGCATCAGCTTTGAAAATTTTCTCCACAAAGGAATAGTATGCAGCAAAACCATGGTGAGGGCTAGCTGATTTGGAGAACAGAAGTCTCATTGGGTCACCTTCGTATCCAAATGTAGGCTGAACACCGATAAATACATTTCCGTACTGTTTTCCATATACCAAGAGGTTCTCTCCATCAGAGTTCAGATTACCAGGTGCTTTCCCCCAGTTCTCTTCAAGAGCAGTGGCATAGGGGGTTAGCTTCTGGTATTCTCGGACATTCATCTTGTAAGCTACGTTAAGATTTGGACTGCTGAACTGAGCTTCTTTGTCATGAATTACTTCTTCAATCAGTTCAGCAGAAGTTTCAGGTAGCCCCTCAACGTTGTAGCCATCTTTCTTGAGATCTTTGAGAACAGAGTATATGGAGGCAAAGACATTCAAGTATGCAGCAGTTCCGACATTGCCTTTGTCTGGGGGAAAGCTGAAAACAGTGATTGCCAACTTCTTCTCAGCCTACACAATGTTCAGTTATATTGAGCATCAGTAGCAGAAAACAATTTAGACAATTGCTATAAACAACATAATCAGATTTATGAATCCACTGAACAAATCTTGCTGACAAAGATCATAATACACATTGAAGGAGAATTACTGATCAACATTTTGATATTGTTGTCCCTTTGGTCTATGATTATCATATGCAGAAATCATTTATATTGCTCAGACTCTTTAAAAATGCTACCAAATGCATGTCGTATCCTTCAAAAGTAGTGCATTTTGAAGATCCAACACGAGTGTGACAATATTTTTGGAGAATCCGAGCAAATAGGAAATTGTAACAGTTCTGACCTTAAAAAGTTTTGGTTTCGTATGAGAATTTTATCCTGATTTGCAATTTGTGGTCATGATAAAGACATCAAAACATGAATTTTAGAGTTCATGGCACTCGCTTAAGTGCTAATGAAAGTGATAAAAAGTTTAAATAATAGAAGAAGGGAAATCTTGAACTTGTCTACATCAAATAGAGTTCATTGTACTTGCTGAAGTCCTAATGAAAGTGGTAAAATTTAAATAAGGATAATACGTAAAAAGACACTCAAACTTGGCTTCAACTAACGAGTAAACACTCCAACTTTGAGTATACACATCTAGACAGCTCAACTCATCCACTGTGTCAGTCGACCACTAACTTACAACATGATCATCTATACACCTTCAAAATTTATGTGTCACGCCAATTTCGGGTGTCCATGACAACAGTGGGACAAGTTGGAGTGTTTAGATTCTAGTTGAGACCAAGTTGAGGTGTTGAGATATTGCACTCTCAAAGTTGGAGTGCTTACTTGGGAGCTGAGGCCAAGTTTGAGTGTCTATTTATGTATTACACCTTTAAATAGTAGAAAAGAGGAACTCTTAAACTTGTCTACATCAAATAGAGTTCACTTGACTTGCTGAAGTACTCAAGAAAGTATTCAAAGTTTAAATACTAGAAGGGAACTCTAAAACTTGTCTACATCAAATAGTATTTCTAAGTACTAGTACCAGATAAGTGAGTTCTACTAATGGTCAACAATTTATTCCCACTAACTCAAATAAATGGATCCATGTTAATCAGTATTTGCAAGTGATTGACCTAATCACATTTGTGAAATAGTTCTAATTAGCCAGAACATTACCTTAAAGCTACAAAACAGATCTTATCATTTAATCTAAATTAACATGAAAAGAACAAATACCTTTGATTTTCTCTTCAGCTCTCCCCATTTGATTGCCCTGGTGCATAGCTGCTCAACTCTTTTGTGAAGAGCATGTGATTTCCCTGCATATTTCAAGTAATGAAAGGAAATAAGCTGTAAAAGTTAGTAATGTTGAGCAAAAACTAATCAAACTAAACATAGAATTTGCAATTCATGTCAAATAGAAACTGTAATCAACATGACAAAAGGACACTTGCCTGTTCTTGGATCCCGTCCAGAGAATACGATAGGCTCCATGCCTCCATCCAGCTCAGGTAGAGCAACTTGTAGAGCCACCTGAATTGGGTGCAACCCCAAAGTGCTGTTCAACCATTCTTCTGTTGTCTGGAAGACCAAAGGCAACGCCACAATGTAAGGCACATCAAGCTTCGTCAATGCCTCGATAGCCCTTGGATGGTCCTGTCTTGCTGGCCCTCCAACAAGAGCAAAACCAGTAAGTGATACTACTGAATTTACAAAAGGCTTCTTTGTGATGGGATCAATGAAGTATCTCTCAACTGGCCCGGAAAAGTCTAGCCCCCCGGCGAAAATTGGGATAACTTTAGCCCCTCTTGCCTCTAATTCCATGATCACAGCCACATAGTGACTTTCATCACCAGTGACAATATGACTCCTTTGCAAAACAAGCCCAATAACAGGAGCACTAGAACTCTTGAGTTTCTCATTAGTATCCCTCCTTGTTGCATACCAATTCAAATACTCCTTCACATCATCATACATACAAGGAGCCAAAGGGTGCCAAATTCCACTATCCAAGTACAAAACAGGATCCGAATAGTCCATTTTCACCCCTTTTAATGCAGGAACATAAGAACCAGACACCATTTTCAAGAAATTCACCAAATTATCAGGTGAACCTCCAAGCCAAAACTGCAAACTTAGTATATACAACCTAGCATCTTGAGCCTTGTCACTTGGCAAGTACTTCAAGACCTTAGGTAATGTCCTCACAAGCTTCAACATCTGATCAGAAAAACCAGCAGAAGATTTCTTCTTCTTGAAAAGCTGAAAAAATGGACTTTTTGATTGCCCCAACTGAGACATACTAAAAGATCCCAACTTGTTCAGCCTCATCACTTCAGGCATTGATGGAAACACAAGAACAGCATCAAGCCTATCCCTTTCTTTCTCCACTGCAGACTTAACCTTTAAAGCCAATTCTTCCACAAAAATCAATGACCCAATAAAGATATTTGCATCCTCAAGATCTTTACAGAAAGTTTTATAAGCATTCTCATCTCTAAGCTCCTCAACCAAATACCCCACAACCTCAAAAGAAGCAAACTCACCATTCTTGTTCAGTGTCTGAACAGCAGCAGTGAGAGCTGATTGGTACTGAGCTTCCAACACCACATACACTATCTTCACAGTAGCAAGACCTTTAAGGTTTTCTGGTACAATCCTCCTAACTTCTTGAGTTGTTTGTGTAAACAAACCATTTCCAATAGCATTACATTGGAACTTTTTGGGTGATTTTGAGAAAGTGGGGCTTGTTTTCTTGGGAAGAAAAGAGTGAAGAAAGTAATGCTTTTGAGAAATTGATGAAAGGTGTTCTACTTTTGAGTTTGGTAATGTAAATGGTGAAGAAACCAAAGAAGCCATAGCTCAAAAACTTGACAAAGATTCAAACTTTAACCTCTTTGGCTTCTTGATTACACACAAAATGTACACAAAAACCAAGAAAAATCAAATCTTTGTAAAAACAAAAAAAAAAATCTTGGGTTGTAGAAAGTTTTGATTTTTAACACTTCCTACTAAAAAAGACTAGATTTTTGAGTGAAACTCTAAAGTTTCTTCCTTTTTTTTTTCCTTCTCTAAGGAAGAGTGAGGTTCTTGAGTTATAAGTGGCTGTTATGGAAGTTTTGGAGAATTTGAGTGAAAAATATAAGATGTTTTTTGAGTTTTTTTAGTGGTGAAACATAAGGACACGTGGCAACAAGGGTGTGCATTTACAAGAAAATGAAAGTTTGTACATTTTTTTGTTGTCTTCTCTATCTGATTTGGGGTCATGTTTGATGATGATTCTTGGGTTCCTATTGGTTAGCTTAGATTTCATATAATAAGTTATGGGCAAAAAGAGAAGAGGGAGTGTGAAGTTTGGATAGGAAAGATTTTTTTATTTTTTATTTTTATTTATTTTGTGAGTTCATTTAGTTTCTTTGTTTGTAAAGATTCTGATTTTAATTATTTTTTTGAGTTTGTGACTCTCAATGAAAATGAAATGATATTTTATGTGTGTTGCTTAATGGGTCCAGGTATCTTACTCTTCTGCCAGGTAAACTATCAAACAATTTTATTTTTTAAAAAAAAAAATTAAAAAAATAAGTTGGGTTTGAAATTTTTGTAGTTGTTACATTTCAATAAGATTTGAATGTTATGAATAATAAGACATCAAATTCTAAGCTCAATCACATTTTGTACAAAGAAGGAAATTCTTTTAATGATAAAAATATATATTTATGTAATATTTTTTGTCATAATAGTTTATTAAAATTTCAAAATATTTGATCAAAATCTCTAAATTTGTTATTGGTAATAATAGGAGTTTTTGCCAAAAACATTCTTCAACTATACCCCAAACTTAAACTACGTCCTTCAAGTATCAGTATTAGCGGAAAACATCCTTTAAGTATTTGAAAGTGAGCAATTTTCATGCTTATGTTAAATTTCCTCAAAAAATTAAGGGATCCTACAAAAAAATGAGCAGTCACGTGACTATCAATAAAAGTTTTCCTGCATAATTTAATTACTTGCTATATATGAAGTTTCTGAAAAGAATATTTAAAATCTTACACATTATTGCTTAGGCAAAAAGAAAAAGTTTGGAAGGTGCTATTTTTCTTATTTAGTAACGGAAAGAAGCTGTAGCTTAATAATCTTTACTTTTTTCATAGCCAAACTGTATTTAGATCAATAAAATTTTTGGGTCAATCTGATATTGTAGTGATCAAAATATTGATTATGTCTCGCATTTGAGTTTCTTTCTACATTATTAGAAATGAAAGTTTCCAACAAACGCCACTTCTAGCATATTCAATTGAAAAGAAACATATTTCAACTAATAATATTTTTAATATCAAATATTTTTGATAAATTAAAATAAAAGGATGAAAATTGTTCACTTTAAAATACTTGAAGAATGTTTTTTGCTAAAAATGATACTTTAACAATGTACTTTAAGTTAGGATATAGTTTTTAAGAATGATTTTGATCAAAAACTCGTAATAATAGAAATTCTATTTTTATGGAGATTGGTTGATTATTATTTTACCAAAAATGAAGATAGTTGTTACAACAATGCAATACTTTAAGCAACAAGGAGGAGAAGAGCCAAAATTTGTAACAGACAAATATTATAATTATATAGTTTTTATTTAGCCAAAAAGGACTTATTGTTTATATTTTAATAATAAAATACAATTAGTAACTAAAGTTTCCATGATTATAAAAAAATAAATTAGTAGTTCAAGTGCCCAACCCAATGATGAAAAAAAGAAACAAAATACAGCATTCATTGAGTCATTGTGACACTTAGGTGCAATAGAGACCTTTGAATCAATTATTACCACTTATCTCACAATTCATAGGAGAAGTATTTTGGCCTATAGTTATATAAAGATGTTCTACTCGATAATTTGATATTTATTTTGAAGCTCGATTAATTTAATTTTATATAAAATAGTTCAAGTAAAACAATTTCTATTGATAACAATTTTATTTTCAAAATTCTAATCTATGATGTAAGGACCTCTGATTAAATACTCTCCAATGATAGCTTATTTATGCTTGAGGTCTCTCAAATTTTTTTATTGCATCAATATCTATATGTGCCATTCTAGAATAAGGTTAAAAAAAAAATTGGTGGAGTACTACTTACTACCCCTACAGTGTCTGATGGTATTATTTGGCCCATAAAATTCATGGAAATCAACCTATTATTACGACAACACAAATAACTTTTGGCGGCAATTAGTGATGGCAAATAGGCGGGTAGGGTCAAACGTGGGCGGGTTGAAAATGGGTAAACATAAAATGGATAATCATTCAACCCGCCCATATTTGATATGGAAAAAAAATGGGTTGGATAAAATACTAATTTACCCATATTTTACTCATATTTCATGAATAAATAGTTCTTTACTTAAGAATTTAATACGGAGAAAATATTTCAGTCTTTTTTTGGATGAAATATGCTGAAAATGCTTCATTTAGTTTTATTTTATTATAAAAGTAAAAAAAACTTTTAAAAAAAATTCAGGGTTGGAGTGGAGGGGGGGCTGATAGAAGGCTAGCG